>NW_020538040.1:120571429-120760181 GCF_003426905.1 Ctenocephalides felis
TTTACTTTGAAACATTATAACAACTGTAAACTTTAAAAACTTTATCATATATATATATATATATATATATATATATATATATATATATATATATATTTGATGAGTTATGTTGATTCGGGCAGTAACACAAAGAAAAAAATAAAGCAGCTGTAAAAAAGCTTTATTTAACCATGGTTGTGAAAAAGCTGGATCAAAGTAACCATGGTTAAATAAAGATGTTTCACAACTGCTTAGCTTTTTTACTTGGCGTCGAAACGTATAAATAAAAAGTTCATTATTATTTTTTATTTTATTTCAACGATTGGCCGCAAATTAACACTTAAGATATGTATAAAATTGTATATATTTAAAATGGCTTCCTACACAATATTATTCATGATGACAGATGAATCGCCTACTCATATGTCAAATGGTTTCAACAAGTTAAAACAGATTATGTTCAGTGTTAGATAGTGTTGTTATTCTTTTAATTTCAAAATTTAGTAATTATTGGAAATATATATATTTTTAAATGTTAATAAGAATGCTTATTATGATTTTATATAAAGTTTTTATTTAATTCTCAAGTGACCATTTGTTTGCTCACTGCCTTCTGTATTCTTTTTTGATACATCCTATTTATTTCAAACGCTGTGCTGTAAAAGTACTTATTGTTATAATGTGAATAATGTGTTACCAAAACATTTTCTCAACATTTAGGTTATTCAAATTGAGATCCTGAATTTGGAATTCATCGAAGGGGTTACCATAGACATTTTTGTCTAATCACTTATTACGAGTTAAAATAGACAGCGATATGAATATGAAAATTGGATTATAACACAGATAGTAATTTTGGAAATCATATTCATAAAAATTTCAATTATGTGTACATACAAATACAAGATCTTCGGAAACAAAATTGTTTGAAAATTGCTTATAAAGATCGCATTATGACATGTGACATCAACATAAGTACAGTTTAATTAGATATGGAAATAATTATTACAAATATTCACAGTACAATCTTTTACAATACAAATTCTTCATTACAATACTAGAATGAGTTTTGTAGTTATATGATCCATGACATTTATATTTTTAGCGTTTGACAAATGTCAGAATGGAAAGTATCAGCAGTACTACCTTGCATTACATGATTTTACATGATTTCATCATCCAAATAGGCCTTCTAATGCATAGAAAGAACTTTCTCCAGCATTCCAATTTGCAATGAAAAATTTATAATAAATTTTTTACAGATTTTTCCTTATGTTGTTCAGATACTAATGCTGTTATTGAACGGGTCTTTTTCAATTACTTTCCGAGCATACTATATACAAGTCATGGTGATAACAAAGAAGCCACTAATTTGGATACACGGTTGCAAAACAGGAAAACCCAGTTTCAGTTGTATAATTTCATATTTATTAGTATTTATAAAACATTTTCTAGACTATATCATCAATTTATCTAGATTATTTAAATTAAAAACCTAAATTTGAAATCGATCAAAGGGGACATTTTGTCGAATAACTTATTCCCAGATATAACAGACCACTACTTAAATAAGAAGATTCGGTTGATAATATAACTTTGGAACACACACCTGTAAAAATGTCAATGCACAAAATTACAAGTTCTCTGAAATAAAATATTTTGAAAATTGATTATAATGCTCGCATTCAATTAAATGTATTGACAGTTCGGGTACTGGAACAAGTATAGCAGAAAAATGATTCACTACAATTTTGAAGACCTACATTTTTGAAGGAACTCTTTCCATACAATTAATCACTCTACAAATTGAAAAAGATAAAAAACTTCAATAATCATTGGATAATGCAATGTGAAATATAATTCACTAATAGTTATTTTCCACTAATTTTGAAGAATAAACTGGAAAATTTTTCTATGCATTTATCGAAGAATGGATAGTAATATATGAAAATCTGGGGTTGATAGAGTCCATCACCAATATCTCAAAAACCAGTCGAGTTTAGCATCGTTCAACAATAATATTTGAAAGTAGAGGGAAAAAGATGTATAACCAGCTATAACCTTGATTCTTATGACTTTGCTATTGGGAGATAAACGGTAATCTTTGAAAATCCATAACGAAAGTATTTCCTTTTGTTGTATAAATTTTAACTATACGCTATTTAATTGTTTTATAAAATGTAATGATAATTTTGAGTGAGATTCAACAGTTTTCTTTATATAACCACTTTAAAAACTTACATCGGTGTGGGGCAAAAATGACCAACTGAACATTGACCATAGCTAAAGACTAAAAAGGACTTAGATTGAATTATACCATATTTTTGTATGTATAAAACTTCCAGTTTGATTGTATTAACAAAATATGGACAAATGAATATTGTTATTATGAATTATATAATTCATTATTATACAAGTAGATTTTGGGGTTTATTGTGTTTATAATACCTCATTGTCTGTACCATTCAAACAACACATCTTTACACTCCTAAAATAAAGTATTCTTTTTTTCATATTCTAGAAATTGTTTAGAAATACCTTAATTAGCAAAACAACGTTTGCTGGGTCAGCTAGTATATATATGTTATATATATATATATATATATATATATATATCTACATATATATATAAAAATAAGTCGGGATTTCCTTTCTGACGATTTAACTCCAAAACGTACGAACCGATTTCTACAATTTTGCATTCGTTGGAAAGGTCCGCAAGGATTATAGCTAAGAAAATTAGTGGTGAATGGCATCGTGCCTTAATGCAAATTGCTAAAACTTCACGCACCGTAATTAAAAATTCCAGAAATGACATTAGTGAGAATTATCAGAATTTTGCTCGGTTAAGTCAACGAGCAATTCTTGCCGCAAAGAATAATTATGAACACGCACTGAATTTCACCATTCAAACAAAAATTGCTGGCGATTTTTGACTGGTCTTCCGTTTGACTTCAAACGATTGCAATTTCCAGTTTGCAATGACAATTAACAAGTCACAAGGCCAATCGCTTAGTGTTTGCGGGATAAATTTAGAAAATCATTGTTTTTTACATGAGCAGTTATACGTTTCCTGTTCACGAGTTGGGAAACCATCCGCTTTGTTAACACTAATTAACACAATTGTAAAACTAAGCTATCAGTATAGTTCAAACATTTAAAACTAATTATAAAGGGTTTGGGCGTGTTTCAATACAGAATTGGCCCCACCCTGGTATTTGAATAATTTTGATGCCATTTTATAGGTATTTTCGAGAAAATCCGATATACCAAATTTCAAATCCGTAGCTCATCATTTGACCGAGATATGATTGAAAATGTGCGAAAGTGTCCCCTTTTTTTATACATATACATATAAATATATAATTATTCAAAATATAAATCTATATATCTTGTGTTTTATTAAAAATGTTTTAATTTATCAAGACGCGCGGCGAGCAATGCTGTTGCTACTCGTTGCGAATGAGAGACGACTTACACGGGTGTTATATGAGCGCGAGCGTGTACTTGCTCAGGTTTTTTCAAATGTTGAATGTGTTCTACCACATAAAATAAAACAAAATTTTGCACACTAAAAGAAAATTCAATAGCCTTTCTAATGATGCTAATTAAAAATTAGTCCAAACAACCGCACTACCCGAAAATTTAAAACAAAAAATTATTTTCACTTTTTTATGCACTAAAAAATAATTATTTAACATTATTTGTTATTAATAATGTAGTATCGATGTAAATAGATTGGCGTTATTGGTTTGTCGATATCTCTCACAGTTGCGACAAAAAACGACTTTGAAAAAAGGGGCCACTTTCACACATTTTCAATGATATCTCGGCCAAATGATGAGCTACGGATTTGAAATTTGGTATATCGGATTTTCACAAAAATACCTATAAAATGGCATCAAAATTATTTAAATACCAGGGTGGGGCCAATTCTGTATGGAAACACGCCCATACCCAAAGGGTTAAAAAACTAAATTTATGTACATAGTTGTTGTAAGTCTTAACGCTAAATGTATTGTGTTTACAAGGATTTTTTTAAAAGAACGTGCAAACTAGTAAAAATATGTAATTTCGGAATGTAATAAAAAAGGACACGCTTCGTTCAGTTATAATGTTCGAAAATTGGTCGAGGAATATCTTGTAATCATTACAAAGCGAATAGCTGTTAAGTCTCTTGTTAGTTGTTAAATTGTTTAACGATATTAGACAATTTTCACTAAATCTTCTTTTAAATATATTGGTTTCAAAATGTAATATACTCGGGTTTAGGAAATCAATGTTATGCTGAAGGTTATTTACGTATTCTGTGAACGTTGTTTTATTCTGATTGTTATTTTTTTAATTATTTTTGTGTTGAAAAATTTTTGCGTAGATTTTGGCTAGCAGGTCTTGCCGTTTCAAAGATACGGGGCAAAAAGACCAAAAATGGTAACTCAGTTTTTGAGAGAACGAAGCGTCCGATTTGAATAATAAGTTAAAAAAATGTCATTTGGCGGTCAAAAATGTTTATTGGTCATATGTACATCATCAGATATTTTATAGAGATTTTAATAATGTGTACACATTTTGTGTAATTTTTTTTGGGTTTCGTACCAAGAAATTTAATTTTAAAATTCACGTATTTGGTTCAAACAAACGTCCTCGACATTTTCGATAGTAGGGAATAACCGATTTGAATATTTTAAAAAAACATTCGATTCGTATTGATAATAAAACGTGCTGATTAGTTTTTGGATAGGGCAAGACTAGCCGTTCCCAAGATACGGGGCAAAAAGTGCCAAAAACGGTAACTCAGTTTTTAAGAGAATGGAGCGTCCGATTTTAATAATTCAAAAAAGCGGTCAAAAATTTTTCAACAGTTCAAATTTTTGGAAAGGCAGGTGCAGCGTTTGTGGACTGTCAATAAAAATAAGTTGAAAAAATGTCATTTGGCGGTTTATTGGACAGATGTACATCAAATTATGAGATATTTTATAGAGATTTTAATAATGTGTATACATTTTGTGTAAATTTTTTTGAGTTCCGTACCAAGATATTTAATTACGGTACGGAAAGTTCCAGCAATTTGCTTTAAGACACGATGCCATGCGCCACACTAGTTTGTATACTAAGTTACTCAAAATTTTCGTATCAAATTTAGATTTTAATTTAGTAAATAATATTGAAAGTTTTCTGGGGTAAACACTACTTTAATATTGTGTTTAATGAAGATTTATTTTCATCCGTGAAGATCGTTTATAAGGGGTAAGGTTGAAATGTTATAGCGGTTGTGGAGGTATAAAATTCTGTTTCTGGTAACAGATTGGATCAAATGTTGAGGATAAAAATTTTTACTTAAGATTTGTAATACTGAGAGAGGTTGTTTTTAAAAAATTTGTTATGAGACAATAGTATAGCATGATCTATTAAGTTGATTATGGTGCCTATTTTACTAGAGAGAGGGTGGTAGAAAATAGTTTAGTTATCGACCTGAGTAAGTTGGTTTATGATACCAATTGGTGATTATATTATTGTTTTCGCGATAAAGCTGTAAATCTAGGAACCTGATGAAATTGTTATTTTCTATTTCGAAAGTAAATTGCAAATGTTTGTTGTATGATTTAAAATAATTTACGAAAGATGTTAGTCGCTGTTATTATGTCGTTAACATATCGATAATAGAAAATTTGTTTTATTGTAAGAATTAAAGATTGCGGATTCGATATGTTGCAGTGCTATTTCTGCTAAAGAGGGGGAAACTTCGCTTTGTAATGATTACCAGGATATTCCTCGACCAATTTTCAAATAACATTATAGCTGAATGAAGCGTGTCCTTTTTTTATAACTTTCCGAAACCATATGTTTTCACCAGTTTGCACATTTTTTTTAAGCGCTAAAGGTTCCCATTCACTAGGCAGCCAGGCAACCGAGCAATTTATGTAAAATTTTTTGGTATCCCAGACAATCGAACTTCATTGATTTTCTTGAACATTAGAGAAAAACTAGCTGTAAGTGGAATTCTGTCTTAAGGCAATTAGGGCATCGTGCCTTAAGGCAAATTGCTGGAACTTCCCGTACCAAAAATTATTATTTTTTTAAAAACGATTAACATTTTTGAAAAAATTTTACTTAAAAAAAATAGATTTTTGAGAAACTATAAAATTGACAAAAAATTACATTTTTTTTGAAAAAAAAAAAATTTATTTGAAAAAAAAAATTTTTTCTTTGAGAAAAAAAATTTTTTTTTGAAGGCAAAAAATTTTTTTTAAAAAAAATGTTTTCTTCATTTTGACATATTTTGGAAATTTTGAACTTTTTTTCAAAGCAATCGCACTGCTTGAACTGCATAGAGACGAAATGTCAAAGCTCGCAAGTGCCGCGCCGCCGTCTAACGCATAAGCATTGGTACGGAACCCATAGAAATGTAAAAAAAAATATACTTATTGTTAAAATCTCTATAAAATATCTGATAATTTGATGTTCATATGTCTAATGATCATTTTTAACCGCCCAATGGCATTTTTATTTACTTTTTTCATTAGGTCTCCGAAACCGCTAGACCTGCCTCCATGAAAATTTGATCAATTATACATCTTGTCAATACAAGTAAAATGTTTTTTGAATTATTCAAATCGGACGCTCCGTTCTCCTAAAAACGAAGGTACCGTTTTTGGCACTTTTTGCCCCGTATCTTCGGAACGGCTAGACCTGCCTTCGCCAAAAACTAATCAGCACGTCTCCTTATCAATACGAATCGAATGTTTTTTGAATTATTCAAATCGGTTGATCCGTGTTCCCGAAATCGTCGACGAAAATTTGTATCCGCACATACATACACACACGTACATACATACACACACATACACACACATACACACACACACACACACACACATACATCCATTTTTTCTAAGGTATGCCAAAATGTTCAGAAACCTCTGAAACGTAAAGATATATAAAAATTTTCATTTTCGATTTTTTTGCGATTACTATAACTTGCCCTACGGGAAGTTAATTAGTACATTTCGAACGTGTAATGAGATAAAATTGACTTTTGTTGCAAATTTTAGTTTGTTTTAATTTTATTTAAACATTGATTTTTCATATAACATTTATATTAATTATATTAATAATTTTGATTTAACATCAATGTTTGCAACAGATGCAAATCTTTATTTTGCAAACTAAGGTGTTAACGGTTAATTTAGAGAATTTTGGGCTTTGGGAACTGTGTGAACTTTTGGTATGAATATTCCTGGTTGTTGTCATTCATGACAATGGTTATCACATCAAAAAAACATTAGTGCATTAAACGCAATGTTACCTCTTTTCAAAAGAAATATACCCAGACTCTATTGACAGACATTTAATAATATAATTTAAATAATATTATTGAAAAATGATGTACCTACTCCATTTAGCGAATAATAATGTTTACCCATGAAAGTTAGCGTATTATTCGATAATGTATAAACTAACAATAATGAACGTGAAAGAAATATTTTAATTGAATTATGTATTTATTATGCACAAAATCTATTGTTAATTTATATTTTGCATTTGAGTTGTTCTCATTTCAAATACCTTTCTCTATATTTATATTTAAATATTTAAATATAAATAAATACTTTATATTATGTACAAATAATCTATTTTGTATCTGCCTCTTGCTCATTTTTTCAATTGCTTCTATCATAAATATTCTAGTGGATGGGTACCATTGTGGTACTTTTACAACAACTATGTATACAAATTTAGCTTTTTTAACTCGAATTCATAAGTTTTAGTTTTAGTTTTTAAAGATTTATTTATTTCATTTATATTAGATTATACATACATATTTCTATACAATTTAATAAACATGTATAACTATCCTAAGATATAAATACATAAACTTATATTTAATACTAACTAATAAAAATTAACTTAACCTATAAATAATTTTTTAATCATGGTAAAAATAATCACTAAAAACCATATTTACAATAATAATAACAAAAAGAATACATATTACATATATGATTGGAATATAGTCAAAAGACTAATAACATATGCTGTAGGAATAGTTTAAGAGTAATTTGATTTCTGTCATATTTTATACTTGATTATCTTTTTATTGATGATGGTAGCTTGTACTTATTGTACCAATATGTATTGTCGTTCGATCCAATATTACATATATTAAGATTAAAGTTAAATAAACAATTAGTATAAAATCTTTCAGAGATAATTGTTATAAAATCTCTCACTAATGGTATATTAGTGGAATCATGTAGGAATTTTGTGCTAATATAATGCATATTTATTGGATTCCTTGCTTGACCTATAACAAATCTTAATGACACATTTTGTACTGATTGTAGTTTCTTAATATTATGTTTGTTTGTCATACACCAAATGGGGGAAGCATACATCATTGCGGATCTAATTATTGCCATATAAATTCTTTTTTTATTTTCAATATTAATATAACTTTTATAATTTAGCAATGGGTATAATATGTATATTAAATTTTTTAATTTAATTATTTTATTACTAATGTGTTCATTGAAATTAAGTTTTCTGTCTAAGATGACACCCAAATATTTAACAGAACTACTCCATGGTATGATATTATTATTAAGATGCAAGGTTATATTGGGTGTAGGATTAATTCTTCTTTTGGTAAAGAATATAGATTCTGTTTTGTCAATATTTATTTTTATTTTCCACTTATTTGTGTATTTTATAATTTGGTTCAAATGACTTTGTAATTTCTTAATGATTGCTTTATCTGATTTGCCCGAAGTGAAAATTACAGTGTCATCCGCATACATTAATAATTGCGTGTTGATTTTTGTAGGCATATCATATGTATAAATGGAAAATAAAATCGGTCCTAAAATACTACCTTGAGGCACACCTGCTGTAATGGCTCTACACGTAGATTTACAATTGTATATACTAACATAAAATTTTCTATTAATTAAATAATTTCTAATTAGACAAATCAAATATTTGGGGAAATTTAGAGCATTCATTTTATAAATTAGTCCATCAAACCAAACTGTATCAAATGCCTTTTCTATATCTAGAAGAACTAAGGCACTATTTCTTCTTCTGTTAAAATTAAGGATGGTTTGTTCTGTTAGAATGGATAAAGGATGGAGGGTGGAATGGTTTTTTCTGAATCCGAACTGATTATTTGGTATCACATTATTATTTGTTAAAAATTCATCAATTCTATTACATATAACTTTTTCCAGTATTTTACTCAAATGGCTTAATAAACTGATAGGCCTGTAACTAGTGGGGAGATCGCTGTCTTTATTCGGTTTTTTAATAGGTATAGTTTTAGAAATTTTCCAAATGGGTGGAAAATAACCATGTTTTAAAATGCTGTTAATGATTTTAGTAATTAGAATAATAGGTTTTCTGCTAAGATTCTTTAATATAATATTCGATATTCCATCTGGACCTGGGGTGCTTCTCGATTTTCTATTTTTTATAATAGTTTTTATTTCTTTAGGAGTAGTGAATTTAATATTTGAGATTATATTACTGGAAGTTGGGAATATCGAATTGATTGTTCTATGGACGTGATTACTAAAGTTAGCATTCCCTAAATTATCATTTTGCTTGTGTGTTTTTTCAAAAACATCAGCTATTAAATTAGCCTTTTCTTTATTATCAGAAACATATAAAGAATTTAATTTTAGATTAGGGATATTTTCACGTTTCTTTGTGAATTTTTTTAGCATAAAACCATATATTATTGTGATTTAAATTTGATTTCCTTAGTTTATCACTCCAAATATTATTTTTGTGCTCTTTAATTTTTAATGTTATGTCCTTAATCAATTTATTTAATAGTACCTTTGCTTCAGAATTATTAGTTTTCTGCCAAAATCTTCTTATTTTATTTTTATATTTGATTAGATCTAATATGTGATTGGGAAGGGAAAATGAATTAATAGTACTAACTTTAGGAATAAACTTATTCATCGCCGTGTGAATGTTATTTGTTAAGCACGTAATTGATTCATCAATTTCTTTGGTGTTATTAATGGTTTTATTAATCATAATATTTTCATTTATATAGGATCGAAATTTATTCCAGTTTGCCTCTTTAAAATTGTACTTCATATTATAATGTGGATTTGTGTAATTTTGTATGCTATTGTATGGTATAGGTAGTATAACAGGATTATGATCTGAATTAGTTTCTGTTATAGTAAATGGTAAATAATTTGTGTAAATATTTTTAGTTAAAGCTAGATCAATAATAGATGATGTTTGGAGTTCATTTACAGGAAATCTGGTCGGAGAAACAGTATAATGCAATGTAACAGAATTAATATTATCACTTAGAAACTTATATAGTTTTTTACCGTTAGAATTTTTGTTGATACAATTCCAAAACTCATGTCTAGAATTGTAATCGCCTGCTATTAAAATTTTATCATTTAAATTCAGTAATGTTTTTAAATCAGATAATAATAATCTATTGCATGGAAAATAAACTCCACAAATAGTAGTAATGTGATTGTCTAGAATAATATTTACTGCTTCTGCTTCAGCAGCTTGTAAATTTGGGATTCGAACTCTACTAAATTTAATACCATTTTTAATGATCACACATAAACCTCTTTGTCCAGAATTTGAAATGTCTCTTCTTATTATTTTAAATCCAGGAATATAAATTTTGTTGTTAGGTTTTAAAAGAGTTTCAGAAATTAACGCAATATCAATATCATGATTCAATAAAATATCATTCAATTCAATGGTATTTTTAGTAATGCCATTTGCATTCCAATACATAATATTCATGTTATCTTTATTTATGTACATAATGTTAGAAAGCATTGAAATACTAACATTTGTTTATCTTTCTCGCAGGTAGTATTTTTAATATCCTTAGCAAGATTCAGTAACGTATTTATTGTATTTTTAACGGTATTGTCAGAGAACAGTATTTTTAATTCATTAATAGTTTGTAACATTTCATTTACATTTAGGTTGGGATTTGAGTTATTAGGATGATTAGAGGAGTTATCAGTATGTCTACTGGATTGATTAGTTGTAGGAATGTGGGAAGAAAGTGTTGGAAAACTTTTGTTTGTAAACATTTCAGAAAATGGTCTCGTTAGAGGTTTAGGTTTGGGTGCCATCACATAACTAATATTATTTGTACTTATCTGATTTGACCTTTTTATTTGATTATTAGTACGTTTGTGAATTATTTCTTCAAGATACAAGCACTTTTTATAATTAGCCGGATGTTCCATCCCACAGTTTACACATTCAGGTGCTTGATCGACACGTTTCTCGCATTTTCCAGGTTGATGATCACTTCTGCATTTCACACATCTAAACTTAAGGTTACAGTACGCAGATGTATGACCAAAATTCTGACATCTGTAACACTGTAAAATATTGTTGCCACTTGAAATTAATTTTTCCCATGTTACTTTATATCCCATGACATGGTTTAGTCTTTTAATATCGTTAATATTCTGTTCGGGTTCCAGTATAATTATATGTATAGGCAGTTTATATTTAGATTTCTCTACTGTTTTAGTCATTTGAATTATATTTCTAGTTTTGATTCCTTTATTTTGTAAGTAATCAATTATTTCTTCTTTTTCAACAAAAGGTGGAATGCCTTTTGATACCAGTTTTATTTTATTTAAATTCGATTTAGGATAAGTATAATATTGTAACTTATCAGCAGTTAATTTTTTCATTATTACCTCATGGTCCTCGTCATTGAATGTATATATTGCAGAATTATTAGGACTTCTATACTGTATTATAGTATGTTCACTTGTAATGTTTCTCAAGTCTTTAAAATAGTTAATGTGCGGCAATTTGTCTCTCACTATAATGGGCGGCATTTTACTATTGGATTTTGCAGTAGATGAATTGGGATTTATAGATTTAGGTAGATTAAATTGGGTAGATTGGGATATAGATTGGGATTTTCTTCTTTTTCTACTTTGTACTTCTACAAATTCAACCTCAGTATCTGAAGAATCGTCCGATAATGCACTAAACTTATTTGCATGAGCATACTTGGTATATGTTGTATCTTCAGTTATGTTCACATGTTGATCATGGTTAACATCCATATCCAAAGATTTTTCAGTCATGTTTAGATGTTGATTATGGTTAACATCCATATCCAAAGATTTTTCCTGAAGTAAATTTTGTTTGTTCATATTGTTAAATCTTTTAAAAATATTCATTTCATGTTGGAAGACTGATTCATGATTAATTATTTCATTCGCTTCAGGAGGAATAACACTATATTTCTTAATATGTTCCCCGGAAGGGAACATATACTATTTAAAAATGTATTCACACTATTGTATTAAATTAACTTGTATTTAAATTATATTTCACTATAGTCACTTCACAAAGGACAACACTTGAATGATATATACAAAGTATTGTTTAAGAATTATACACATACAATATATCTATTCGAGAGCTCACGCACACACGTCCGTTCGCATCGAAAGCTTGAAGCGGAATGATGACTCGAATTCATAAGTAAATAGTTTTAAATGTTTGAATTACTGATAGCTTAGTGTTACAATTGTATTAATTAGTGTAGTGTAGTGCTAAATTGTTTTTGTCTGTAAGTACCTATCTATAAGTCAAATGTGTTTGCATCCATTTTTCTTTCTAAATTAATTATAAACAATTTTCCAGTTTTCCACTGAATGACGGTCTCGATGAAGACTGAAACGTATGGATTAATAAAGCTGATTTCTTTGTTGCTTCATTTTTTTTTACTTGTCCACTTAAATGTTATTATGTCGCAAAAACTTACTACGAGGCTATTAAATTGGTATGGGTGATTTTTCTGAATTTGAGGTTATATGTATGTTTTTAGGGTATTCAATGGGACTTAAAGTTAACTGCGATGTCTTTACTGTGTTTGGGTGCCAGTTTTTCGGAAGCGTTTAATATCTCATCGTTTGAAGAAAACAGTAGTTTTTCTGGTTGTAATATTTCTAACGTACTGCTCAGGTCACTTTTAATATTTATTAAAAGACATATATTGATATGTCTAAGCAGCAATTGTTTACGTTGACTTTAACATAAGATTTTACAAAATTTTCTTTCAAAAAATGGTTTTTGAAAATTGTTGTTACCTTCCAATGTTTTGCTAGAAACAGGATTAATGAGTTTAAATAGTAATTCTTCACGCTCATTTTTTTCAAAACTGAATTTGGTCGGTGCATAGATTTTATGATTTTTACTTTGATGTAATGAAATAAAATAAGGGTAGCTTATATTAATTTTCATTTAACATGTTGCGGTCTCCGTAGCTTGGGAGCAGCGTACAATTGATGGTGGCTTTACCCTAATTTTATTTAAAAATTATAACTATCATTATTTAAACATGCTCAAATGAAATGAGTAAAACTATAATTGAAGTAATATTATATTTATATTAGCGTTATTCAAAAGCCTGTTGTTTTTTCTTTTAGTGGAACACATTTAAAAATTGAAGAAATCAGAGTTTGTATACCCGCGCGCACTGCTTTCCGATCGAACGAATTCTATGCGGACTACTATTAGCATTACGAGCGGGTGTACTGGTTCTGGTTTGTTCAATTTTTCAATGTGTTCCACAAATTTGATTTGAACAATATTTGCAGTACTAAAAGAAAAAAACAATAGGCGAAAATTATTTTATCCTTTTTAGCTAATAATAAAGGATATTTAGCATATATTACTATACATTATGTCGTCTAAGCCAATATGAATAAAATCACGTAATTTTTTTTCGATATCTTTTATGGTTACGCCAAAAATTGAGTTTGAAAAAGGGGCCACTTTGGCATATTTTCAATGATATCTCGGCCATAAGGTGGGATACAAAGTTGAAGTTTGGTATATCGGATGTTTTCAAAATGACCTTCAAAACAGCGTATAAATTATTCAAATACACATACCTTGCACGTCGTGACTGTTATGTACTCGTCTGGCAGACCCTTGCAACGGTCAGAATGGTCTGGCTTTTTACATATGCTTTCTGAACTGTTAAAAGAATACACCCTCAAAATTTGAGCCTTTTGAAAGCAAGTTAAAAAAAATAATTTTTTTACATTTTCAAAAACTCGAGGGATGATGACGCAATCGCGAGATGCTTGCCAGACCGGCACTTTCTTAATGTACCGATAATAAAATATCAATAAAATAATTTCTAGCTCTGAGAAAACAGGTTAGTCAAATAGTTCCCTGGCTCTTGGACTAATTTTGGCATACCTTAGAAAAAATTGGATGTATGAGTGTGTGTGTATGTATGTTTGGAAACAATTTTTCGTTTACGATTTCAGGCGCACGAATCATCCTTGATTTGAATAATTAAAAAAACATTCAATTCCTACTGATGAGCAGACGTGCTGATTAGATTTTGGTAAAGACAGGTCCAGTCGTTTCGAAAATACTGGGCAAAAATTGCCGAAAATTATCAAAAACAAATGTTCAATAATAGCTCAATACTCAGTTTTTTCAATTTTCACAAAAACACTCACATGTACTTACTCAAACGGCTATCGATCGAAAACAGAGGTTTCAAAATGGCCAAAAGTTTGGTGAGCAACTCCTGAAAGATGCACAACTTCATTTACCAGTTTTTATTGACGAGTGGCTCTTTTATCGTGTTGAGGTTCGAAACTTTTTAGCACACCCTCGTATTTCCAGTTCGTATTTACGTTGAATGACGCCATTTGCGTTCCATTAACATATTTTAATTTGTTCTACCACTAATTAAGTTTTTAATAAAATATTTAAAAAAGCTAAAATTTGTTGGTACATTAGCTGGAACATAATTTTGGACTCGCTTAAGAATTCATTTATTGAAGTTGATGAGCCTGTGGACGTTTGAATGAAATAATTAAACTATCGCCATTTGTAAGAAGAGTTTGTTTTTTACTTGTTTCGATAATGTGTTGAGTACAATTCAGATTTCGCGTATAAATTTGTGCAACAAATGGGACAAATCGTGCAACTCGAGGAATTGCCTAGATTACATGAGATATATTTGGCTGGAATATGAAGCTCTTTATTATCTTGACTATCTTGTAAAAATCAGAATGTTTAAACAACGATGGGCACGATGGCAATATGCTTTAGTGTGCCCGTATTATTGACATGGACCGCATCATACAATGCGTTTGTTTAATTCTAGATGCTTCAATTTTTATAGTAGAATTTTTGATTTTATTTGTGTTAGAATATCTACAAGTATGTATTTATGTTACAAAAATTCTGAATCAATGAAGAACAAGTTATTTATTTACATTTATCTTATTTTTTTTATTATTAGCAATATTTTTTACCACGTGTCTCGATTTAAGCAGTTCTGATATTTAATATCTTCGATAGATGTTGAATAGTAAATATATCCACTTACTATTCGAAATGATCTTTTTTATAAGATGAAATGTGTAAAACTCGGACTTGAACGTTGTTAGTAATTTTACTAGAAAACTATATAAATTGGAAACTATATAAACTGAATTTTAATTAAGATATCTTGCATGAATTTGAAGTAATATTGATTTTCATTTAACACTTTTTTGATATCGTTGTTAATGTTGTTATTATCCGAAACGCTTGAAACAATAATCGGTGGTGGTTTGAGGTTTATTTGGCATGTTTACCATTACAATAAATCTATTCTTTAATTCTATTGATGGTTTAGTATCTTGAGTTTTTCTTCTATTAGATCGTTATGCTATTTGCCAGGGAATGTTATCTTCTTTTATTATTAATTTGGTTTCATTTGTATTATTCAAATTGGTTGAAATTAGGGTAGATTGGATATGGGTTCTTAATTGGACTTTCTTGAATTTGGAGCTGTATTTGCATTGTTATTTAGTACTTCATATGTTTTGATAAATGAAGATGTTTTTACTCCAATATTGCCTAGAGCAGTGATTCCCAACCTTTTTGGGGTTCGACCCACCTTGAAGTTTCTAAATCATTATGCCCCCCATACAATTATTTTTTGTTCCTGAAAAAATGTGAGTGATAACTTTCAAGATAAAATCACTATTAAATTGTTATTAAACATATTAAGTCACATTTTGGCCACAGCCAAAAAAAACAAAAATGTCAAACTAATTTTATTACTATTTTTTCAAAATTTATTTAATGCGATACTTAAGCTTGCATGCTGCACAAAGATTTTATATTAGTTTCTAACTTACTGAGCTTCAAATTCAAGCCTCCACTTGTGTTATTGAAAGGGTATTTCTTTTCAATCAATAATTTATAGTTAATATTTGTACATATAGTTACATTTAGGCATTTGGTTTCAGTTTCTTCATAAACCCTTTTTTTAACGTCTCTACTTAGCTAGTTGACATTTTCTTAACTCAGAACGAAACTAACTGTAAGTGGTATTCTGTCTTAAGGCAATTAGGGCATCGTGCCTTAAGGCAAATTGCTGGAACTTCCCGTACCAAAATATATTATTTTTTTAAAAACGATTGACTTTTTAAAAAAAAAATTACTTCGAAAAAATAAGATTTTTGAGAAACTATAAATTGGACAAAAAATTACTTTTTTTTGAAAAAAAATTTTTTAAGAAAAAAAATTATTTTTTTTTTTTTTTAATTTTTTTTTGAAAAAGTAATGTTTTCTTTATTTTGCCATATTTTGGAAGATCTGAATTTTTTTTTAAAGCGGCGTACTGCTTTAACTGCATAGAGACAAAATGTCAAAGCGCGTAAGCGCCGCGTCGCCGTCTAACGAATAAACATTGGTACGGAACCCATAGGAATGCAAACAAAATTTATACTTATTGTTAAAATCTCTATAAAGTATCTGATAATTTGATGTGCATATGTCTAATGATCATTTTTGACCGCCAAATGGCATTTTTTTTTACTTTTTTCGTTAGATCTCCGAAACCGCTAGACCTGCCCTCATGAAAATTTGATCAATTCTTCAACTTGTCAATACAAGTTAAATGTTTTTTGAATTATTAAAATCGGACGCTCCGTTCTCTTGAAAACTGAGTTACCGTTTTCGGCACTTTTTGCCCCGTATTTTTGGAACGGCTAGACCTGCCTTCGCCAAAAACTAATCAGCACGTCTCCTTATCAATACGAATCGAATGCTTTTTGAATTATTCAAATCGGTTGATCCGTGTTCCCGAAATCGTCGACGAAAATTTGTATCCTCACATACATACACACACGTACATACATACATACATACATACATACACACACACACACACATACATCCATTTTTTCTAAGGTATGCCAAAATGTTCAGAAACCTCTGAAACGTAAAAATATATAAAAATTTTCATTTTCGATTTTTTTGCGATTACTACGGGAAGTTAATCATATCTAATATTTATTTATCTTTTTTTGTTAAATCATGTTGTTTTTTATTTTAAAACCGGAACGAAAATTTGTAGTTATCCAGTCGGCAACTAAGTAAATGCACATTTTTGTTAGGAAATCAAAGACAACTTTTGCGTGGAATTATATAACTTTATTCTGCAACGTATTGACCATTTTGATCGATGATCTTCCAAGGCGCATCATTATCCTACGTATAAAACTTCTAGTTTTTATTAGCAAAAACTAAATCAGGAACATTTTGACATCATTAAATTATTTTTTAATTTAAGGGTTTTAATCAAATAGTGGAGAACAATAATGTGGAGAAACATTCCAACCAAGCTCTAATAATTTTTGAACATAGCCAAATTATTTCTATTAGCCGAATCGATTATTGCTTTAATTAAGTTGTCCACAACTTTAATCGGACAATCAGGCTTCATTTTATTAAGGCTTCGACACCATAAATAGCACCTAACCTTTGGGATCATCCTTTTCTCTTTACAGAAATAAAAATTCAAAATATGACAAAAATGTTAGTTTTGATTTTTCATCTTTCAACAAACGCTAAACGAAAACTACGTAACCGATCAAAAAAGTATTTTTCACTAATTGACAGCTGAATTTCTTACTATACAATAAAAAAAAGTGTTTTACATGTAGACTACCTCAGCAAACCTGAAGATTTATTTGAAGCAATCTAAGATTAAAAGCCGCACTTAGTGTCAATTTTGTACTATTTGAGGATTCCATCTTTAGCTATATACGTCGTATTTTTTGTTTACGTTTTTTCCGCTTTTAAAGCCTTGTATAAAATTCTGTTCGCGTTAAACTTTGCAAAGAACTTTATTAAAAAAATATAACTTTGCTTGTGCATGATTCTTATCACTGATCTTAAGGCACTTCTGTCAAGCCGTTAAAAACTTTGTTTATCTAAGTTTTTGGTAGTTTTCGTAAATTTGAAAATTAAAGTTTAAAATAATTATTGAAGGACTATTTGAATACTTAGAATTTTTGCATTCTGAAACATTCTCTTTCATAATGTTTAGTTTTAAATAAGCAGTTTATCGCATATATCATTTACAGATTATGATACGTAATTGTAATTTCATTATAAAGTAATGAGGAAAATTCAAATTCAAGTTAATCTTTTTAAAAAGTCAGGTGAATCCGGGAAAAACAACATAACTTTGGCACCAGGGTAGCAACGTTAATAACTAGGACGTTATTGACACCCTGAATTTACCTCCTTTTGGGATTCACTGGCTTAGAGTATCCCTACATGGGAATACTATTAAGACACTTATGCTGTGTCTGCTGCCAAAATATTCCGAAACCTTTGAAACGTAAAGATATATAAAGAATTTCGTTTTTGATTTTTTTGCGATTACTATAACGTGCCCTACGGCAAAGGCGAGCAACCTTTTTAACCCACGGGCCAATTTAAATTTTCAAGTTTTATGGCATCCCGCACGTAATTTATATATACTAGCTGACCCGGCAAACATTTAGGTACAGAAAATATTTGTAAAAATCATTAGTATAAGAAATGACTAACTAATTCTGAACGTATAAATAATATTTCATTGATAATTTACCCACTGCAACGCTAAAATACTAACATCCATATTGTAATTATGTTATACTCTGAAAAAAAATCCAGTTTTCTCCCAAAAACAGTTTTATCTCCTGATTATAAAATTGAATTTCAAATTTTTTTTGCTGAAATAGCTCTTTTTGTGAGACTTTCAAAAACTTCTTATGCACATCGAGGAATATTTGTACAATGAAAAAGCCTGCAAATCAGTTAGTTTTATCGGATGTAACCATTTCGTTGCCATTTTTAAAATGTTGCAGCGGATAGAGCGAATAAATTTAAGCTTTTTATAATAAGCTCAGAAAAATCTTGATCGAATTTCAATTGAAAATGTTCACAAAAAAAGCGATAATAGTAAATTGATCGATTACCGAGCTATATAAAAAATGATTGGGCTAAAAATGACTATTATAAAATAATGAAAATTTAAAGTTGTATGTAGTTTTCCATTCCGCATAAAAAAATTAAAATAAAGATCAAAATTTGAAAAAATTGTTACGGCCGTCCAAGCCATGATAAAAATAAATTGCCGTTCTTTAATAAAATTGAAGCTTTTTCATAAACTCTGATAAAAGTCTGATCTAAAATTATGTCAAAAGATTTATTGACTGAGCGAGAGCGCGGGTTAATGTAATTGTAACAAAATTACAAAATTGCCACGAAAAGAACAAAAATATAAAATTGAACAAAATATATATTTTATATAATTACGAGTGTATATTATAAGCGTTTATAAATATTAATGCAAAATGAAAACAAATAATATTTAAAAGAAAAACAATTTTACTTGAAAACTTTAATAAAAAATTTGGCACTGCTTTTTTTATATAAGCTTATCAATATCAGCCGTTTTTTTAGATTTTGTTCTTTATTTTAATTTTTTTAATGCGGAAAGTAGCAACGCGTATGCAGCTTTGATATGTTTTACTCAGTTTTTATAGGTGGTAATTTTTTATGAATTTTGTGGTTGAAATTGACCACAAAAAAGAGTTGTCTGGATTGGATGTGTAACATATGTTTTCCAATGTACCTTTTACCGCTGAAGATAAATCTATGGTCAAAATTGGGTTTAAGCAAAAAATTTTCAAATACTTTGATGCCACTGGTAAGAAACTAATAGGTCGGTAGGATGATACATTATATGGGTCTTTACCGCTTTTGTCGATCATTTTAACTATTGAAGTGTTATAATGTATTGGCTAATAATTTAGCCTAGTTATAGAGTTGAATAGGTATGTCAGTAGGATTAATCCCTTATTTGGCATTTCCTTCAACAGTTTCGGTGTAATTGAGTCAAAACCAGCGGATTTATCAGTTTTTTGTTTAGCTATTTCTTTGAATACCATATTCAATGAAAAGAATTCAAGACAGCTGTTCTTATTCACTGGTGCTAACAGATTTAAATCCAGATCATTTGGAGAGATGCGATCAGGACTTGGTTTAAAAACTGAAGATAGATGTTGGGCGAAGAGTTCCGCTTTTTCTTCATTGCTCCTTGCCCATAACGGATCATCACCATCTCTCCTGTTATATCGTTACGGCGTAAAGGCGGATCCCTGAGAGCTGGTTTCAGCCTGTTCCTAATCGGTTTCCAGATAGAGTTATCATATCGATTTAAGCTTTGCACATAATTATTAAAATTTTCCTCATTTAGATCTTTAAGCCGAGACTTAAGCTTATTAGTCAAGTTGTTAAGAATGTTTTTGTCAGACGGCAGATGTGTATGTTGCCATTTGCGCCTAGCTTTACGTTTTTCACTTAAAAGTTTTTTTATTTTAAGTGGAATAGAATGTTTTTGATTTTGTTGAGCTATAGGTGTAGCAGCCTTAACAGCTTGCAGCAGAGTTCTGTTGAATGTTGCAATACCATCTTCTATTTCCCGACATGTTTCAAGTTTCATTTTTAAATTGGTATTTTTCTCAGTAATTTGGCGATATAGTTCCCAATTAGTTTTAGCAGAATGAGGTTTTGGAGTTCTTTGCAGGTTCACAGCCGTAGAGAATATGGTTGCTACCACAGGGGAATCGCCGTGCCCCCGTGGGCTGTTCCATCCGGATGAGGTGTGTGGTACAATTTATAGTTCGGGACGTACATATTTGAGTAATGAGTAAAATGTGTTTCACTAACAAGAAGTATATCTATTTTATTCTCGAAAAGAAAGAACTGAATCTCACGTTTATGCTTCAAGAGCCCATTTGCATTTCATAACGCAATCCTTATAAACCGCGCCATGGTGTTTACTTTATTTTATTTATGAGAGTTGATAACATATTTATGATCATGTTCTTTGATTAATTCATTTAAGAATATTGTTAAATTTCCAGTATAGTTTTCACTGGTTGCATTAGCCTGTTGATGAAATTGTTGTGATCTCATAACTTGTGCATATGTCATATGATGAGGATTTGCATGCCTTATTTGGTCCATGTTCTTAGAAGTTGTTGGCCCATATTAATTTTCAATGCGGTTACCGTATGTTCTGTTTATTTGTTCCTCTTTCCTTGCAATAATTTTCTGATATACTGAACACCCTTTAAAGTTGGCAGTATGTTCATTCAAACAGTTCGCACAAGTAGCTGGAGTTTCTTTAGACTTAGTACATGACTTAGAGGAATGATCATCTTTACATTTAACGCACATGTGTGGCTTATTTCAATATGTTTTGCTGTGTCCATAGTCTTGGCATCTTCTACACTGGATAATTTGTGAAGATCGTATCGGTGGTTTAAAGTGTACTATTTTATTTAAAATTTCATTCACAGTAAAAATTTCATGGTTATTCTTGTTCTAAGTCTACATAGAACATATTAAGCGGTTCTCTTGATACATAGTGTATGACGTTAACTATATTACGCACTTTATGTCCATTTTTTTCAATCTCTTGCTTTATTTCTTCAATATTAGTAGTTGAGTGAATATATTTCAAAACAACTCTGTACGCCCTTTCACTTTTTACCTGATAAGTATGATAAACAACATTGCGTTATTTCAGAAGTTTAACAATAGTCTGCTATTGTTGAAACTTTTTTTTTTATATTTATATATTTTAACAGCAATTAGAACCTTACGTCCTATGAGCTGTTGGGCTGAAACTTCTCCTTTCTTCGTATGTTTTAGATGGTAACCCAATGGTTAATCCATCCATATTTGATGATTTTTTGTTATTAGATTTAACCTAATAGGGCTGACTTTTTATTGGTGCAGCAATGCCGGGCAAGGGCTATTTTCACTTGGAAATATATTACTATCTATATTTCCAAGTGAAAATTGCTGTCACTGCTGCCTGACAACAGGCTGCTCGAAGTGGGTATCGAACCCGGGACCTCTGATTCAGGTCCCGTCGCTCTTAACCGCTTACCTACGGGCGAGCCCATTGAAACGTTAAATTTAATAACATTGTCAGCCAAGGTTTTTGTTGTGTAACTGTTATCGGGCAAAACCGGTTTTAGAACGTTAATCATATCAGGAAAATTTGTTACACCGTGTATGTACACCGGCGGTGGTAATTCCTTTTTTGGCTGAGAATTTGCTTCAGTATTTGCTGATGATGACGATGGTTGATCATTAATTATTGATTTTTCATTATTGGCAAGAACGTTGAATCTGTTAGTCAATTTTATAGTTTCGGTCGGCCTATTAATCCGCCAAGAATTTGTCAAACTGTTTTGCGCGGTATCAGTTTCCATGGCGGCTGAGGAATTTAACATTTTTTGAGAGGTTTGAATTAATTTTAATCGCAGTTGTTCGGTAACAAAATCCGAGCAAGTTTGTGAATCATCATTTAGATTATTATTTACTTCCGTTAGTGGTACGTTCAAAGAGGTGCTCATTGAGTTCCCCGAGGGAAGATAATAATCACTATTTATTAACACAATAACAATCACAAGAATTATTCAATATAAGTTGTATGTATTACAACTGAACACTCTGTTTATACTGCAATAGCACAGGTATAAATATATCGTATTCGATATTTTATCTGTATTTAGATCCGACTTGGTCGGCTGCTCGTGACGAACTGATGGTAACTTTTTTTTTTTTTTTTGGATATAATTTACATCTGTCCAATGGACATTAGGTAAATTTTATGAATAACAAAATAACAAAGAAGCTGTCTGCAAAATAAACTATTGAATGCTTGAGAGAGAGCACAGTTGCAATCTCTCTTAATTTAAGAAAAGATTATGATCTAGATTGATTTGGAATGCCAGTTAGGTCCAAAGGCGTTTTCCTTTTTAGTCTTTTGGTGTAGTTTGCTGAGATGAGTGCTTTGGCGAGCCCGTTGGGATGGTTCTCCAGTCGGTGACTGTGTTTGATGACGTATCTTGCAATTTCTTCTTCCACCGTATGCAGGCCCGTGTCCTGGTGGAGCAGCCATACCGGTACATATTTTGGGGCGTTCAGGATGATCCTTAGAATCTTATTTTGAAACTTTTGAATAATTTTTGTGTTGCTCTTAAATGCTGTACCCCAGAGTGCAATTCCGTGAATCCATATAGGTTTTAGGATAACTTTATAGATCAATAGTTTGTTGTATGTCGATAGTTGAGATTTTCTTCCTAGTAACCAATAAAGGTTCTTGAATTTTTCTTCCAGTTGTTATCTTTTCTTCTGAATGTGTGTTTTCCAATTAAGTTTTTTATCCAGATATATACCCAGGTATTTAACGGCAACTGCTTGTGGTATCTGTTCTCCATAATAAATATCGGTGGGCAAGTATCTTTCCTCCGTGTGAAAGTAATGTGGACTGACTTTTGATTGTTGATTCTTAATCTCCAGATTTTGTGCCAAGTTTCAATCATTAGAATGTGACGCTGCAGAAGTTCGGATGCTATTTTAGGGTATTCATGCTTGGATAGGATGCATATGTCATTTGCAAACGTAGCAATTTCAGTGTCTGAGGAAGTTGGCATGTCATAGGTAAATATGAGGAATAAAATAGGACCTAGCACGCTACCTTGGGAAACGCCAGAGTTATTGTTTCTGAGGGATGAGGTTTGGTTTGCTAGGCTAATGTAGAATTTCCTCTCAGTAAGATAGGATTTTATTATTAGGAATAATGGTGCAGGTAGAATATTATTTAATTTATGGAGTAGTCCGGCATGCCAAACCTTGTCAAAGGCTTGGGATATATCAATTAAACAGGCTGAGCAGTATTTCTTTTCGTGTAGGGTAGCATTTATCTGTTCCACCATTCTGTGTGTTTGCTCTATGGTGGAATGTAGCTTTCTAAATCCAAATTGATAGTCCGGGATTATAGATTTGCATTGGAGTATTGCTAAAATTTTTTTGAGCAGAAGTTTCTCAAATATTTTGGAGAGAATTGAAAGTAAACTTATTGGTCGGTATGACTTCAGAAGACAAGGATCCTTATCTGTTTTGGGAATTAGAATTACTTTAGCTACTTTCCACGCCTTAGGAAACACTTTTAATCTTAGGAGAGAGTTGAACAGAATTGTTATGTACCTCAGAGTTTTTGGTGGGAGCTGTTTCAGGATTTGGATTGATTTGAGATCATGGCCAGGAGATTTACCTGATCTTGAGACTGAAATTTCATGTTTGACTTCCGATGCCAGGAAGCGGATTTGAGTACACTCTTGGTTGGAAACGTTTTCAAACTGTATTTCTTCAGTGGTTTGCTCCTCCTGGAAGTAGTTTTGCGGAAATGGTTGAAATACATTTTCGAAGAAATCAGCAAATAAATCGACCTTTTCTTGATGACTTTTTGCCCAGGAGTCATCATTTTTTCTAATAAGAATTACTGGGAGTATAGGTTGTTTGAAATGTTTAGTTGCTTTCCATATGGAGTAATTCGTGTCCTTGGTAGCCGTCAGGTCTTTGATTCTTTTTTCAAGTACGTTGTTGTTGTATTCTTTCAGTAATCTTTTTACTTCTTTACAGGCGCTGTTCAATCTTGTTTTATCTTGAGGAGATCTTGATGTTTGCCATATTTTTCGGAGTCTTCTTTTAATCGAAATATGTTGTTTGATGTACAGAGGATAGTTGAGTTCATTACTGGTTGTAATTGAAGGAGTGCTATTTAGTGCCGAATGATGTAGTGTTTCGGTGAGATGATTTACCGCGTTATTTATGTCGTTTTCTGACTTTAATAACATATTACAATTTAAGTTGATATCGAGCAGTTCTCTAAATTTGTTCCAGTCCGTGAATTTGTTGGTCAGGTAAGATTTTATGATAATCGGTGGTTGTTTACAAAAAATGGTTAGTATAACAGGAGAGTGGTCAGAGCTCAAATCTAGGCTATTTTGAGGTTTCATGTTACTGATTGTTATTCCTTTGGTTATGTAGAAGTCTAACAGATCCGGAATTCTGTTTGGGTCGCTCGGCCAATAAGTTGGTTCACCGGTTGAGATCGGGATTAAATTGTTAGTGAGCATGAAGCTGTAGAGTTCACGTCCTCTAGGATTAGTGAGTCTTGATCCCCAGTATGGATGTTTTGCATTATAATAACCTCCAACAATAAACTTATTGCCTAGAGCACTGAAAAAATGTCAAAGTACTGTTTAAATATTTTATGTTTTGGGGGGCAGTAAATGGCAGAAATTGTGATTCTATTTTGAGGAAAATCAATAGAAATGTTCGTGGCTTGTAGAAACTCACTGCAGTGTGGATCTAACAGAGAATGTTTGATTTTAGACTTTATTATGATGGCTGTTCCACCATGTGGTTTGTCGTCCGGATGTCTAGTACTGTATGTTGTATACTGTTGTTGTAATATAAAAATTTATGATCAGCTATCAATTGCCAACGCATTTAATAATTTTTTCGTTAATGAAGTTTTTAATTTGACTTCAAATATAACTATTGATCCGGTCATATCAAATGCAATCTTTTCTAAAATAAAAACTAATTCAAATTCCTTTTATCTATATCTTATATCTTCCGAGGAATTGTCGCATGCAATTTTTTCTCTTAATAATTTTTATTCCTCAGGACCAGATGAAATTTCATCTGACATTTTAAAACAATTTTTCCCATTATTTATTGATAAACTTCTCATATGTTTTAATAACGCTATCGATAAAGGCACCTATCCAAATCATCTTAAACATTCAAAAGTTAAGCCTCTTTATAAGAAAGGGGCCACTGATTTAATTAATAATTACATACCAATTTTATTATTAAATACTTTTGATAAAATTTTTGAAAAAATCTTACATAATCGCCTTAATAATTTTTTAACAAAAAATGGTATTCTATTTAAAAATCAGTTTGGATTTCGACAAAAATGCTCAACATCCCATTCTATATGCATTTTATTACACGATATTGTTCATTCTTTTGAAGATGGTAGCTTTTGCATTACAATTTTTTGTGACCTGTCCAAAGCCTTTGATAGTATCTCCCATGATATCCTTTGTAATAAGCTTGAAAAATACGGCGTGCGTGGTTTAGCTCTTGACTTATTTTCGTCTTATTTATCAAACAGGACTCAGTCTGTTTACTTGAGCGATGATGATGGTTCGGTAATAATATCAGACAAATTAAATATCAAACTCGGTGTCCCTCAAGGTTCAATACTTGGACCTTTATTATTTCTTATATATATAAATGATCTTCCAAATTGTTCAGATCTTTGTAAGTTTATTCTTTTTGCTGATGACACTAGTATTATTGTTAAGGGAAATTCTTTGGAAGAAATAAGTAACAATTTAAATTTAGTAATGGCTTCAATTTCCAATTGGTTTAAATCCAATAATCTTTTACTCAATAATGATAAAACCCAAATAATGTCATTTCGTACCGTTAATAAAATTAATAATGAGATAAGCTCGCTGAACGTAAATGATACTATTTTCAAATTTTCTTCTATCTCGAAGTTTTTAGGCGCACAATTGCATAAAAACTTAAATTGGGACTATCACATTGATTCTATACTAACACCCAATTTAACGAAAACGTGTTTTATGTTAAGAGTTCTTAAATCTAAGGTTAGTTTAAATTGTCTTCTCTCAATTTACTATTCCAATTTTTACTCACACATCGCATATGGAATCCAGTTTTGGGGGTTCTCTCCATCTCTTAACCGCATTTTCAAACTTCAAAAAAGAGCTTTGAGAATAATTTTTTCTATTAGTTCTTTATCTTCTTGTAAAAACATTTTTCGTGAACATAGTATCCTTACCGTTCCCAGTATATTTTTGCTCATTACCTTATCGTTTATAAAAAATAATCCCGAACGTTTCAATTTGTCTTCAATGTCAAATTCTCATTACAAGACAAGAAACTTAACTATTAAAACACCAGTATTTAAACTTGCAACGTCTTTTAACTCAATTGACGGATTTGGAATTCAACTTTTTAACTTACTACCACTTCACATACGAAAACTTAATAATCATAAATTCCACAATACTATAGTAAAATTCTTAAAAGCTCAATATTTCTATGATATTTCAGAATTTGTTAATTTTGATATTAAACAATACTTTGCTAACCAATGATAATTTAGTAATCATCTGCTTCTCATTCACGTCATCTTTTCCCTAAATTTTATTATTTAATAAATTTTACTAACCCTTTCTATATAAAATATTTTTTATTCAAATTCATTTATTAGTATATTTCTTTTTTGATACTGCGCTTCTTGCTTTTTGCAGATCCACATTAGAATTTGACGCACATTAACGGACAGGATTGATTCAAGTCTATTTTCTATCAGCAACTGTCGACATTGCATTTATTATTCCTGATCTTCTAACGGTGCCCAAAACGAAGATATTAAATTGTGCATCATATTCTGAAAACATGCATTGATTATCTAAAATGTTTCAGTTGGTCTCAACTGAACATATCTAATTTTTCTTTTCATTCCAGACTTGGGATGAACTCGGATCGCGTCACTTGCGATTTCATGATCTCCGATATATATATATATATATATATATATATATATATTTTTTTTTTGTTTTTTTTCATATTTTAGCGTAAATACGCGTTACCCATGTTCAAAGTCACTCAGAAATTGAGTGGTAATGTTCATGATTATGTAACGTACAATAAAGCGTTTAGAGGTGAAATTTCTTTATGTCTGAGACTTTTCACCAAACTATAAACTATAAACTATAAACTATAAACTATAAACTATAAACCATAAACTATATTGTGGAATGTTAAGGTAGCTTTTGCTAGTAAAATGTTTTTCACTGATTAGCATTATGTCTATATCGTTATGACGAAGAAATTGTTTTACTTCTTGGTGGTGCTGCGCAAGACCGTTGGCGTTCCATATACATAGTTTGTAGTATAAGGCCATCATTTTCTCAAAGGTAGAAGGTTTGTCAAAATGTTCAGCATAGTGCTCATTTGTTCCATGAGAGTTTTCATCATAGCTTTTAGTTCTTGCATGTCTGTTTGTTGGTTACTTGGAGTAATCATTTGCTGTTGATTGTGTGACGACAGTCCTCCTTGGTTGTCCCTGTGGTTTCTGTCGCTGTTTATGCTTCTAGAAGTAGCATCTGAGAAGGAAACATTTGGACGGACGAAAGGTTGAGAATTGTCACTAGGTTGGGCGGGTTGTCTTTGCCTTAGGGGAGGGAATCTGCGTCGTCTTTCTTCTTTATAAATGGTGCACCCTCTATAGCTGGCTGGGTGATTACCAGAACAAAGAGCACATTTAACGCCGACGTTGACTGGGTCCTTCCAGGGGCAATCTTTTGTTAGATGCTCTTAGGCACATTTTACGCAGCGTGCGATGCGTGAGCAGTAATTTTGTGTATGTCCAAGATTTTAACATCTTGTACACTGCGGAACTTCTCTTCTATGGCGCATAGCTTCTATAGTAACTTTTGTTCTGTAGAGGTATTCGATGGAGTAAAAATCTTTATTATTATTGCTTTGCTCAAGTTCCACTACAAAAATATTAAGTGGAGCTTTTGTAACTCTGTGTTTCATTATGTAGATGCGTACGACCTTGTGACCGAGTGTAATAATTTCTTCTGTAAGTGTTTTGATGTCAGTGCTATGGTGCAAACTTTTTACCACTACTTTAAATGTTCGCTTACACTTCGCTTGATAGAAGTGTAATTGTGTGCCCTTTTCATGTAGCAACTTTAAGACTATATTGTAGACGTGAGCATCTTTGGCATTAATTTTGACTTGATCGTTTCCTACTATTTTGTATGAGTACTGACCTTTTACGTGAGTCTCAAGTAAACCAAATAAAGGTTCAATGTCGTTTACGCCATGTACAAAGATAGGTGGTGTGTTTGTTGTTTGTTTGTCGGCATCTTTTTGAGCTGATGTGCTTGCTAAAACATCAAAGTAGTTGCTAGTGGGAGTTGGGTTCAGCTAGTATTCCTTTAAAGTATGTTGTTCCACAGGGGTACTTGGATTTTCTGACTGTGAGCGTTTTTTATTTTGAACGGTTGTCCAGCCCTGGTTAAGGTCACTAGTATCAATTGATGATTCACTGTTGACATTGTTCATAGCGGCAACTTCCATAACATTTTGACTTGGTTCTAAATTACTATGTTCCATTGTTATATTTTGGCTAATTTCACTAGGAATATTCAGTTTAAGTTGTTTATTTTCAATTTTATTGATAGTACCAGATTTTAACATTTCTGGAATAATGTCCGTATTTTTTTTTTATTTTTTTTTCGGCATTTTTGCTAATGCTAGGTTTGATTTTATGTTTAATTTTTGTGTTTCCTAATGACTTTTTTTCACTTATAATTTTGTTAACCGAATAATCTGCATTGTTTGTGTTATATAATGTTTGTATTGCGCTCGATACGCAAGCACCGATATCGCCGGGTCGGGTCCCGATAATCTCGGAATTATTTACCTGCCCGTGGGCAGCGTCACTCATGTCACTAACACTTTTAATTTCACTTAAATTAAACTCAATTGAGTTAATTTTTTATAGATAGAAAATTAAATTCACTTGCGTGTACCCACAAGGGGCACATGGCGGTTTTAGATATCTACACTGTACAGGTATAATATGTTTATTATTATTTGACTACATGTAGACTGGCTTGTTGTAACGTTACTGATAACACTCTGCGATGTGTACAGTTCAACTGTCGGTAATCGAATGAACTGATGGTAACTATTAACGGTAAAATTAAATGTATTACTCTGATAATGTTAACATAACACTATTCTATTTATACAATAATGAAAGTATATTATTCCTTATTAAATTGACTTAAATAATTTACTGCATAGGCAATATCTGGTCTTGTAGTTACTGCTAAATACATTAACGCCCCTAAGACTGATAAGGATACTTTTGCATGATGTATTTATTGGATTCCTCAGGTTTAAGCAGTTGGAGTCTAACCTCGCATGATGTTGATACTGTTTTACAATTTTCCATATTAAAGCGATTTAGTATATTTCTTGCATAAAAACGTTGTTTTAAATATACAAATATATTTTCCTGTTTAAATTCAATTCCAGGACATCTATCTACTTTGCCTAAGTCTCTCATCTCAAAACATTCTGATAAAGATATTTTAATTTCTATTAACCAATCTTTATCAATTGAAGCAATTAACAAATCATTAACATAAATAACTATCAATGTATGTTTTCCTGTTTTATTGCACATAAACAAACATGGGTCTTGCAACATTGCTTTGAATCCCATTGTCTGCAATTTTGTTATAAATTTTTTGTGCCACTGAATACCTGATTGGCGTAATCCATGTAGTGCTTTCTTCAATAAACATACGGGATCTGAGTTTTTCTCAATATTTCTTAGCCAGGTCTTCACTGTATCTCTAATTTTCGCAGTAGCCGGTTTTCGAATAGTACCCAATGTTTTCTTATTCACAATTTTATATAATACTTCACGTAACTTTTCTGGCAGATTCATGTAGACTTTTTCTTCAAGTTCTCCATTTAAGTATGCAGTTACGACATCCATTTGATAAATTTCTAAACCCGTTTCCGCAGATAATGCTACCAGTAGTCTGATAAAAGTTGATCGTGACACCGGGAATATGTCTCACATAATTTTTCACCATATGTTTGTGAACATTCTTTTGCAACTAACCGCACCTTTTTCCTATTAGATTCTCCATCTCATTTTGTTGTAAAAACGGATCTGTTCTCAATAACTTTCCTTTGTATGGGTCGCTCAACTATGTCCGACGACATATTTTTGATTTTCGTAAGGTACTCGTCTTCTAATACTTTCCTCCATTCGTCAGCATCACCTAGCTAATTTGCTTGTTCCCAAGTCGTAATATTAATTTTCGATATATTGAAAGCATTTTCAAATGTTTCACATTTTTCACTAATCACATATATCACTAATCACAGAATTTTGAATCTCTTCATTTGAAATCTCTCGATTAACCTCCCTTTCTCCAGAGGATTCTTCTAATGTATCTTCGATCATTTCTTTATTTATTTGACATTCTTTTCGCGGTCTTCCTGCATGTCTTGTCCAAATAATCCTAGGACGCCCTTTTCCACGTTTTGATTGCTGCTGTGCTGGTCATTCATGGTTTGTATTTCGCTCGACATTTCCCAATTTTAAATACCATCACCATTTTCACTATATATCTCACTATATTCATTATTAAATCCAGAATAGTTCATGAATCTAACGTTTCTGCTCTCAATTATCTGATTGCTTCCCGGCATATATATTCGATAAGCTTTAGCATTATTCGAATAACCAATAAAAATTCCAGGTTTAAATCTCGAATCAAATTTTCCTTCGATATTTCTATTTTTAATCAAAACATATGCTTTTGATCCAAATATTTGTAAATAACCTAAATTTGGATTTTTCCAGTCCATACCGTATATGGTATACCTCCATCTAGTGCGCTTGTTGGACATCTGTTTTTGTGTAATTGGCATTGCAAACAGCCTCAGCCCAAAATCGTTGTTTACATGTCGCAGAATTCACTTTTTGATTGATATAATATAAATCACCTCGACGATGTGCTTTCAATTCAATCTTGCCTTCTTTAGTTAGCAATGCACTCTTTCGTGTAAAAATCACTGTATATCCATTATCAGTGGCTTTAAATACTGATAACAAATTATTTCTCAAGTCCGGGACATATAACACATTTTCTAATCTCACGTGTTTATTTTCTTTTTGTTCAAACGTGGTCTGAACGCTTCCAATTCCTTTAACGACAGTGCAATTGTTATTAGCCAGTTTCAACTCCGCATTTGATCGATTAAGGTTTTCAAAGTTATCCTTTTGATGACACATATGGCTTGAACACCCGCTATCTAAGCACCAAATATTGTCTGGTAATGTTGATTGTTCATTAACGCCAAACACGTTTAGTATTATAAGTTGTAAACTGCTTACGGGCTGGATACCTCGATCGGCAGTCACGAGCAAAATGTCCTCCTTTTTCGCATCTATGACATCTTATTTGCCGACGTGATTCAACTTTGGTTACGCAATCACGCGCAAAATGTCCGACTTTCTTGCATTTATGGCACATACTTCTTCGATATGCAGCATTCGATTTATGATCTGACGGTTCCTTATTTATACTTTCCGAATAAAGTACCCCCTGTTAATGTTTATTTTCCTCATTTAATTTGATGCCTTGGATTCTGTTAAACAACCTAACCTTTAAAACTTCCAGTGTTGGCAACTTCTCCTGCGCTTCTATAGATTCTTTAAACATTACGAATAATTCAGGAAGACTGTACATAAGTAACGTTACCAGCATTTCGTCTGGGACTACAATGCCGATATCGTTGAGTTTCGCAGCAGTTTCACAAAAATCTGTCACATGTTTTGCCAAATCATCGCTTTTATGCATCTTTAATGTTACACATTTTTTCATGAGAGTTGTTCGCCTCGTTGCACCCTGACTTTCGAATAGTTCTTGCAATTTGTCCCATATTGCTTTCGCGGCACCAAGATGCGCGCACATTTTTAATTCTTTTCCTTGCATGTGAAGGACCAAATCAGATGGCGCTTTTCCGTTATTTATCTTACTTTACTCGTTATCAGTCGCTGGATTCTCGCTCAGTACGCTGGGTTTCTACCTGGGCTTTTACCTGGGCCCATAACCAATATTAACGGTAAAATTAAATTTATTACTCTGATACTGTTTACATAACACTATTCTATTTATACAATAATATAAGTATATTATTCCTTCGGGCAGGCAGTCGAAATAGAATGATTTTATTGAAACTTTTTTCTTTTATATCATGATGGAGATATCCCTCTTTCATTCCTAGGTAGATATCCTCACCAGGTCTGTATTCCATATAATTTTGTATGTATCCCAACCATATTTTGGTGACTATATTTTTCTAACAATATTTATTTGAATTTTTTATTGAAATATTTATTTATAAGGAATTATAATTAGTAAATTTTATGAAAAATAAACTTTAAGAAACTTTAAGAAAATTATTAAAAAAAAAAAAATATTAAAAAATAGAGTGTAAAGTTTTTGCTACTGTACAAGCCAAAAATAAATTCTTTATGTAAGAATTTAAAATATTGTCTATCATAGTACTATGGTAACTATGGTGACCATATTTTTCTAACAATAAGTCAATCTTTTGTTATGCTAATCTGGGACGGGCAGTATATAATAAAAGTTTCTTTATATAAATATTTTTTTTATAAGAATTGCGGACTTTTAGTAAGAACTTTATTTTTCGATTATATGCAATACTTTTCTATCTATGATATTATATCTTATATCGATCTTTATGTTTTTCTCGGTTTTGAGCTTTGTAAAATATTCTATTCAATTTCATTCATAAATAATTTGAAAAAAATAGCACTTGTTCGTTTGTTATCACAGTTTTTATCAATTTATCTGTAAATTTTAAAAAAAAACGGGACGATCCGGAACAAATAATGTTTTGAAAAAAAACCGAGACGGGAAATGCTGCACTGTCCCGACCAAACCGGGACGTATGGTCAGCTTAATGGTCACACTAGTTGCATATGCATTTATCAATGTCAACCAAATGTTTATTGGACATATGTACATCAAATCATCAGATATTTTATAGAGCTTTTAATAATGTGTACATATTTTGCGTAAATTTTTTTGGGTTCCGTACCAAGATTTGATTCAATTACGGTACGGGAAGTTCCAGCAATTTGCCTTAAGGCACGATTCCATTTACCCCACTAATTAACTTTCATGTAAACATATATAAATGTCGTCGTACAATTCATAAGCTCTTCTATAAAATTCGACATTCTGGTCCCAGACCTCAAAGAGAATACATCGTGATTCAAAAATATTATATAATCGTAAATCGAACAAGTGGTGGCGGGATTAGCTTAAGAATAGCGTTCCCGATTCATATGCTGGAAGTTCTGAGTTCAAATCTCCGACAAGAATTTGAAAGATATTAAAGTAGTTAAATTTGGAATAATAATAGAATTATGAATTGTAATAATCAGAATGTATAAGAAGTTAGAGAATTGGAATTAAAATGAATTGAAGTGAGAAGAGTTTAGAAGATGAAATGAGAAGTATAGAAGCAGAAGTTTAGAAGATAGAAAAGAAGAATTAAGATAAGTTGAGAAATATAGAAATAATAGGATTATATGAAGAAGATAGTATAAAAAAAATGGAAGATTACATAGGATATATGATTGTATAGAATAATGTAGGTGGCTAAATGCTCGAGTAAGCGAGGCTAATAAATAAAAAAATAAAAATAAAAATAAAGTAAAAAAAATTGAACGTGAGTACAATAATAATAATTTTACCAGTGTTTTGAACTAAAAGCTATAACTGTATTTTTGCAATTCGTATTGAATGCTCCCTTTGAGACGGCCAAAGATTGACTACAATGGAGGATTACCTCTTGTAGAAACGGAAAAAAATTCTGAACGACACACCGAATACAAACACCGAATATGCCACAGGTTTGTTAAGTACAATAAAAAATAAGAATAACACAAATATGGAACTTTCTGATGAGGGCCGGCCGTGGTCCCGTGGTAAGAACGTGGGCTAGCAAATTCTAGTCCTGGGTTCGAATCCAACCTCGGTCGGTTCAGTATCAAAGCAGCTTGATACCAAATTTTCACTTGAAATCATAGATTTCAAATATGATTTCAAGTGAAAATGGCCTTTCGTGGGCATAGCTGTAGTGGCAACATGCCACTTGGAAGTAAAGAGGTACTAAGATTGTATCGCTTCGAAATACAAAGGAAGTCGAGTTGTATCCATATACAACAGGAAAATGTAAGAGTTCTGACATCGTGCAACCATGATTTGAGTGCATTTTCAACTCAACCCACGGACCTGCCCTTGGAAGAAATATTCGTAAAGAAAAATGTAATAAACAGTAAAAATATGTAAAGAAAAAGTAAAATATATGTAGTATGTAAGATAAGAAAAAGAAAAAATAATTAGTGATAAAGTTTAAAAAAAAAAAAAAAACGCAGAAAAAAAAATGATGATAACCAACCATCGACCTCACAAGGAATAATGAGAGGTAACGGAACTACTGTAAATAGTGACTATGAGACCAAAAATAGATTTAGCCTTTTAAGTAATGACTCGTGGCGGGATTAGCTCAAGAGTAGCGTTCCCGATTCACATGCTGGAGGTTCTGAGTTCGAATCTCCGGCAAGAATTTGAAAAATATTAAAGTAGTTAAGTTGGAATAATAATAGAATTATGAATTGTAATAAAAAGATATGTATATAAAAATAATCAAAATGTTTAAAAAATTAGAGAATAAGAATTAAAATGAATTGAAGTAAGAAGAGTTTAGAAGATGAAATTAGAAGTATAGAAGAAGAAGATAGAAGTGTTTAGAAGATAGAAAGAATAGGATTTATATGAAGAAGATAGTATAAAAATTGAAAGATTACATAGGATATATGATTGTATAGAATACTGTAGGTGGCTAAATGCTCGAGTAAGCGAGGCCAGTAAAAATAAAAAAAAAAAAAAAAAGTAATGACTCTAATGGTCCTGAAGAAGACTTACAATCTGCTAAAAGCAGAAAACGTTCTATTAATGGTGACAGGATAGAAAACACATCAGCAGGTAAAGATGCAACTAGTATTACTCAAATAATTAAAGTGCCTCCAATTATAATTAAGAGTAAACTACCGAACAATAAATACATACAGTCACAATACCGTGGCATAGAAAATTAATTAATTTCTACCTATAATGAATATGACTACTGCCAAATACAAAAACGACAAACAGATGATAAAATCCAATTCTTTACTTATCCATTACATAGTTGAAAACGAAAAAATTTATGATTTTCTAAATGGAAGAAATATTAAGGTTAAAAAAATATTAAGAATGACCAAGACTGTGAACAACATTAAATACGATCTCCCGGTTCATATAATATTTTTAAATTTTGAACAAGATTTAAATGTATTCAAAATAATTAACCACAAATCTGGACATAAAATATCGTGGAAACGTTTAATTTCTAAATCTCGGAGAGTTAGAATGTTACCGTTGCCAATATTTTGGTCACACATCAGCATTTTGCAACATGAAATTTTGATGCGTTAAATGCACTAAAGAACATGCCCCTGGAGAGTGTCCTAAAACTGATGACGAACTACCTATATGTGTGAATTGCTCTAGAAATCACCCAGCCAATTTTATTGAATGCCGATATTTCAGAAAATATCTTGAAAAACGTACCGAGAAAAATGAAAGAAGACAAAATTCTACAAATGCCATTTCTTACATACCAGCTCCCACACCTAAACCACTTTTGAAATGATATTCCCAATCATTACATAACTTCCCCAACCTACCAAGACAGAATGTAAACATTGACAACAATACAAACAAAGACGAATTCTCGACGAGTAACATGTTTGATAAACTTAAAGACTTTTTTTTTTATTTTTATTAATTATTTTATAAAGTTATTAAGTTATTTCTTTCCTGTTCCATTTAATATTTTGAAACCATGTCCTTCTCGATACCTTCGGGTTACACGATTGGTAAAGTCTTCCTTTCAAACGTGCGTCTTGATCGAATACCTTTTGCCATTGAGACATTCCATTTTTTGTAACAATTTCTTTAAGGTCTACTGCAGGAATATTATTTACAATCGTGGATGTGCTATGTGCATCTTTGGCCAGCCCATCCGCGATCTCATTTCCGATGATATTCGCATGTCCTCTTATCCATATTAATTCGATATTATGCTTCTGTTTAATTAAATCTTCTATCTTTCTAATACTGTCGAAAATCAGTGGATTGCCAAAATCCTTAGGTATATTTAAAGCGTGTAAAGCAGATTTACTATCTGACAAAATTATAACTTTTTCCAATTTATGTTTTCTGATTAGGTCTAATGCTCCATTAATGGCCATCACTTCCGCCGTGAATATTGTAGCCCAATCGGGTATTTTAATTTGAAGTTGTTTATTTTGACTTGGGATCCACACTGCGCATCCAACCCCATTTTCTGTTTTTGAACCGTCGGTATATATTTGAACATTTGAGCATTAAATTGTTCAGTTTCAGATTTATTAATTTCTTGTCTATCTTTTTTCATTATCGAAGTCATCTGATAAATGTATGTACTTTTTAGGTAACGTGCCTTTCCAAGACAATGTGAAGTATGTCAATCTGTTATTTAACATCATTTCTTCTTCTAGTGGTTTAAGTGTATGGTACCCAGCAATTAAAGGTGGTATTGGTTTTTTATACCAGAATCTATTGTCGAAATGCAGAAATGCAAGTCGCTCTAAACAATTGTGTATCCATGCATGATCATAATTAAATTTTTTAATCAAAAACCTATTAGTTATAACCTGTCTTCTTATCTCTAAAGGAGCTTCTGCAGCTTCAGCCAACAACGAATTCGTAGATGTCGACTTCAGTGCTCCCAAGCATATTCTTAAAGCTGCATATTGTTATCTATTTAGTTTATCCAGTAACCCTTTAGAACTCCCTCCATAAATTTGACACCCGTAGTCGAAGTGGGGTCTAATAACGGCTTTATATAACGAGAGACAGACATTAGGATGTGCACCCCAAGTGATGCCACTTACTCGTTTTAGGATATTGATTCCTTTTTCACATTTAGCTAACATTTCATTAACGCGTTTGTTAAAAGTTAATTTTGTATCTAGAATTTTGATGTCCTCTATTATATTAATTTGAATCGTCTCTATATTTATACTGATGTAATTTCTTGGAAGCCTATGCCCAGTGAATATAATGCATTTAGACTTTTGAGGTTCAAGTATGAGTTTATTGTCCCGCCATCCATTCTAAATCTTTTCTTAAAGAGCTGTTTATTTCATCACTACATTCCTGTAATGATCGCGAAGAAATATACATGACCAAATCATCTGCATATTGTAATTTTTTCACTTTTGTCCCTTCTATCTCTATGAAATCTGACGTATAGATGTTAAATAATATAGGACTTAAAATCGAGCCTTGAGGGATACCATTATAAGTTATTCTTGGACCTATAAGTCGATTCTGGTTTCTAACATAAATCTTTCTATCGGATAGAAGTGACATAATAGTGTTATTAATTTTATTTGGAATATTTATTTTTGAGTATTTTGTGATCTACATGATCATAGGCTTTTTCAACATCTGTCGTAACTAATAGAACATATTTGTTTCCTGTCAACGCGCCATATAGGTCCACAAGGAGTTCGCTGAGTAAATCGATCGTGCCTTTTCCTCTTCTGAAACCAAATTGATATTTATTTAATATTGTATTCTTTTCTATATACCATTCTAATCTCTTTTTTAGAATACTTTCGAATATTTTTGAAAGGCAGGGTAGTAATATTATTGGTCTATAGGATTTATAATCACCAGGATCTTTTTGTGGCTTTAGTATGGGAACTAATACCGCTCTTTTCCACTCTTCTGGGATTCAGTTTGAAAGCAATATATAATTGAATATCTCAATTATTAGGCTTTTTAATGCTTTAGGGCTTTTGCTAATCATGATATATGTTATGTTGTCGAATCCCGGAGAGCTGTCTCTTTTCTCCTTTAGGGCCAATTCAAGTTCCTCATATTTGATGCGTCCATTAATTTCTTCGTGTTCATTGTCATCAACCCAGTCTTCTGGCCGTTCTTGATTATATAGGGCAGGTCCAGGAACAAAATCGGGAGTATGGATCTTAAGAATTGCCTCGTAAAAGTTATCGTTTATTTGATGATGTTGGTTCTATCTATTATTTTTATTAGTCAATTTTTTGATAGTGTTCCAAATTTTGTTAATATTTGTATTCATATTGAACGAATTTATTAACTCACGCCATTTTTCTTTTTTCTTTGTTTTAAGCAGCCATTTAGTTTGTGCTATTAGTAATTTTCGTAGTTAAATTTCTTTCTTAGTTTCTTAAAGGCTTCATTTCTTCTTCTTGTTTGGATCTCACAGTCTTAGTCCCACCATATGACCGGTTTAAAGGTATCCGATACATTATATTGTTTAATGTGCTGTGCTGCCGCCTTATTTATGGTATCTTGGATAAACTTATATTTTTGTTCGCAGTTTGAAGGAATTGTTGAGGTCTCCAGAATATCTTCAATCTCTGATCCATATTTTTCCCAATTTGCTTGTTTAGTGTTTCATTTTCTACCGGGATACCAACGCATCCTTGTATTAAATTTGAAATGCAACTTTATTATAATTGGTAAATGGTCAGAACCAACATTTTCAGGAATTACACTCCAATGAATCCTGTCATGAATAGATGTCGAGCAAAAGGACAGATCAATGGCGGTAAATTTTTTCTTAATATTTTGTATTGTCGTATGAGTTCCATCATTCAGGACAACTGGGTTAAGACTGTCTACAATATCATACATTATAGCACCTCTTCTGTCAATTATTTCATTTCCCCATGCTATATGTTTACTATTGAAATCTCCGGTGACGATTAGTCTAACTGGAATTTGTTCAATGAAATTTTGGATTAAATATAAATCCTTTGTGGCTTGAGGTGAGCAATATATGGATACCACGCAAAAGGGGGTAGTCGATTCAATTATAACTGCAGTCATTTGGATGTCCCGGTTGTTCTGAGAATGTCTGAATTCCTCACAGATAATACTGTTTCTGATCAGTATGGCTGAGCCACCATACCCATCCTGTCTGTCACTTCGAAATATTTTATAATCTTTAAAGTTAAATTTTTGTCCTTGTTTTAGCCAAGTTTTTGTTAGAGCAGCAATATGAATTTTCTTATGGTACATCAGGCTTTTTATGCTTTCCTTGTTTGCTAGTAATGACCTACAATTTAGTTGAAGAATGTTAAAATTGTCCATGCTTGTTTATTAGTTTTTAATTTCAAGATGCTCTCTAAAGAGAGTCGTCTATATCTTCTACCTTCCGTTAGAATTATTCTCACATCCTTTATTATGTACTTGACTTACATTACTTTTACCTTTATCTGTTTTATTAGCCTGGTTTAAATATCTACCAATGGTGTGGATATCGTATTTTAGATTATATATAATTTCCTTTAATTCTTTACAATCTTTGTTTCTCTCAGATTCTATTTTTTCCCTTAACTTCATTGCCAGTTCTATGAAGTAATTTAGTTGTCTATTATTATCTTCAATCCTATTCGTTTTATTACTGTCCATGATATCGAATTCCTGAGTTCTTTTTGAGATACTTGTTCTTTATTACTTTGGCCGATATTTCTCAAGTATTCTGATTGGCGTTTTTCTATAATATTTCTTGTTTTTTTAATCACCATTAATCTGTCCTTTTCGATATTTAATTCTTGTTCTTCTAATCTATTCAATATCTCATATTTATTATTATAGTTGTTGTGTGAGTTCATAATTATATTACTACCTAGTTTTGGGAATGATGAGTTATATTCCAGATTGTATGGGTTGCTCTTAACTGCATCCACATAACGATTCTTCTGGATTATCCTTTTTGCTTCTAGATATGATACATTGTGAAAAGCCATTATTTCTTTTATTTCCTTATTTAGTTTGAAGAATTTACATTCTTTGTTATTTGCCTGGTGTTTTTCTCGGCATAAAGTACACTCAAACTCTGTGGCAATATGACATTGTTCGTGGGAATGCTTAGCTGCCCAATTTTTACATCTTATTTTGCTCTTACAATTCATTTTTATAAGTCTAAACCGCCAACAATTATGACATTGTATCACTGATTGTATGTATGGACTAACGGGACATCTAACAGAATACATTGATATAAATTCTGGCAAATAGTTCACTCTGAATACCAGTTTAACAGCTTGACTTTTTAGATTTTGTTTATCTACATTTCTTTTTTAATACATTTGATGCCTACTACTTCAATATCTGATCTCATCACTTCCTTAATTTCCTGCTCATCCATATCCGGATCAACATTGAAAATAATTCCAGTTCTATATAATTTGTGCTTCGGAATATACGTTCTTATTTTGAATTGTTCAAGAATTTTTTCTTTTATTAGTTTATTTGCATACGCGTAATTTTTAAATAATAATTTGATTTTATTTTTTCCAATTTTAGATATATTTATGATATTTTTACTAATGTTAGGTTCTTGTTTGAATAACATTATTCCCAATGCTAGATTGTGGAATCTTCCAATGTTATTATCAATTGCTTCGGCAAATATTGCATATGGTCCTTTATCATCCGAATTATAAAAATTACTATCTTCATTATTTGTAACGGTTTCTTGTTCTATCATTTCGCTCCAACTTTTGTTATTTACACTCACATTGCAACTAGGGGTTTCTTTATTTTTATTATTATTTAACACTACCACTTCACCTTTCGTTGTTTCTATTTTTACAATTTTTTTAATTCATTCTTCGGATATATTAAATTTCTTTTTATTCGAATTACGTTTGAATTTTTTATCTGATTTATATTTAATATCTTTATTATTATACATATTTGTAATATTTATTTTAGCTATTTTTTACGAACTGCTCGGATTATTTGCTGAATTTTGCAATTCATTACCTCCGTTATTAGCTTGCTCATAATCACATTCGTAAAACTCTGACATATCACTATTCATTTCATCATCGACTTAACTATTTGACTACCTGTCTCGATTTTCAAGCTGTTAATCCTCTTATCTATGCCTGTCAAAACCGATAATCCTCCCGGTTCGAATGGTTTATAATCCATAGATTTGCCTTCAATATTTCTAGCTCTCAGGTATATAACACTTGTTTTATTTACCTTTTAAACGATCCGCAATCCTCGGTGTCCTACTCGGAACTGATGCACTTAAAGACTTAAAAGGATTATTTTTAGATCCTGCTGTTAAATATACACACCAAAACTTACTGAAATTAGCAAATGACATTAAAAAAAACAACAGCGGTTAAAGAAAAACAAAGTTTAGTGTTTCAATGTTTCATTTCATTTTGTATATGAATGAATCTAAATTTAATATTATGTATGAGATGCAAATGGCATTACAAAAAAATTAGCAGAACTAAACCATGTACTAACAAATAATGATATACATCTTGTATTCATATCGGAAACCTTTTAAAAACTAATAATAAAATATATATACCTGGATACAACATAATTAGAAGTTTTTTTTTTAAATTATTTTTGAACAGCAATCAGAACCTTACGTCCTATGAGCTGTTGGGCTGAAACTTCTCCTTACTTCGTATTTTTTAGATGATAACCCAATCGATCCATATTTGATGATTTTTGTTATTAGAATTAATCTAATAGGGCTGACATTTTATTGGTGCAGCAATGCCAGGCAAGGGCTATTTTCACTTGAAAACATATTGCTATCTATATTTTCAAGTGAAAATCGTTGTTACTGCTGCCTGACAACAGGCTGCTCGAAGTGGGTATCGAACCCGGGACCTCTAAAACAAGTTCTGTCGCTCTTAACCGCTTACCTACGGGCGAGCATAATTAGAAGTGATATCGCAGAAACTGGTAAAAGAGGTATGTGCATGACAATTAAATATAATATTAAATATAAACAGATACAAATTCCAAACTTAAAATCAGCTGAAGCGTTAGCAATTAATATCAACATTAACAATGAATTAACAACATTCGGTTCCATTTATATCCAATATAATAAATTAGAAATACTAGATTTAACTAATATCCTCAATTTGAATTCTAAAAAAATAATTGCTGGCGACTTTAATTCACGACACGAGTTCTGGAATTGTATTAATAATAATACTAACGGAACTAATAATACTACGGAAGGCGTCTTTATAATTTTCTTGTACAAAACTCAAATGACATCACATCACATTATACTTCTTCTCCAACTACATATCCTATTAATAGTTTGCAAACTTTTTCCATTATTGATCTATCATTAACAAAAAATATCCATACACATTATTTACCATATACAATATCTGAAACCAATTCCGATCACAACCCCGTTACCATATCCATTCCATTGCACGAAATTGAAATTAATAGTGAAAATAATACGAAATTTGACTTCAGAAAAGCCAACTGGGAATTATTCAGACATAATATGAATGAAAAAATAGGCATTAAGCAACACATTGATTCAATACCTGAAATAGATGTAGCAATCCAAACATTTACAACAATAATTCAAAACTCAATGGAACTATCAATTCCTATAGTAAATAACGCAACATATGACAAACTTCCCGATCATATTTTACATATGATCAAATACAAAAACAGAATAAGAAAATTATGGCAAAATAATAATGATCCCCAAATGAAAACACTACTGAATAAATTAACCAAGATCATTTCTTCTAATATTGGAATATATAAGAACCAACTGTGGAATAAAAAAATTGAGAGAACCAATATGGATCAAAACAAAGTGTGGTATATCGCAAGAAAATTCACTAAGAAAAAAGAAATCATGCCTAAATTAAAAATAAATTCTACGTATATTTTTGATAATGAACATAAAGCTAATGTCATAGCAGATGTATTTGAGAACATTCATAAACAAAATAATAATATAGATTCAATTACATTTACACATTATTTTAATTCTTTTGTGAATCAATATAATGATTCAAACTACAAAAACAATGATATTAAATTATCCACACCTTATGAAGTTAAAAATATAATTAAATCTAGGAAAAATAGGAGTACTCCTGGAGACGATGGTATACATAATATCGTATTAAAAAATCTAGATAAAAAATCCATAATATTTTTTACAAAAATAATAAATGCTAGCATGAAATATAATTACTTTCCAAGAAGTTGGAAAATTAGTAATACTGTTCCACTAAAGAAACCTAATAAAGATGCTGATTTACCATCTAGCTATAGACCAATAAGCTTACTTAATACCTTAAGCAAAATATATGAAAAAATACTTAAGGATCCTAGATTTCATTAACATATATACAATTATACCAAACAATCAATATGGATTTTGTCAAAATCACTCCACACTTCACCCACTTTCAATTCTTGTAGAACAAATTATATTCAAGCTTAACAGAAGACGCAACACATGCATGATACTTTTAGATGTTGAAAAGGCTTTCGACACAGTTTGGATTAATGGATTGCTATATAAAATGATAAAACTCAAATTTCCGATGTACATAATTAATATCATAAAAGATTATCTTGATTAGGAGTCTTGATATTATGGTGTTATTAGCTATAGCTGATGTAAATATAGCAGTATCATCAGCGAAAGTCATCAGAGTGGTGTTATTTTGTTGCGGCAAATCATAAATGTATAAACAATAAAGTATTGGTCCAAGGATATTACCTTGTGGTACTCCAGTTTCAATTGCCCTCAAGTTGGATTTGGCGTTAAATATTTTTACACAAAAACTTCTATTATCAAGATAATCTTTTATGGTATTAATTATGTACATCGGAAATTTGAGTTTTATTATTTTATATAGCAATCCATTCGTTCGCCAACCGCCGTAGAGGTCGGATCGCAAAACCAAACAGTGCACTCAGTGACCAACCAATAAACACCTTTCGTTTACCGCAACATAGTGTAGTGTTATCTGCATTGTTTACGTCATCACAACTCGAACGCATGTCCCGTAACGGGACATGCCAGTTTGATCAAGAACGCCATTTATATGCTACATTAAAGTGTGTACTGTGTTGTGAAATATTATCATGTGCAATTCATTTTTGATTTTAAAATCAAATAGTGTTTTATAATTATAATCATGTCCCAATCTCCAGGGACATCAACAAACTTTCATATTGTTGAATCGATAAACATATTACAAGACGATTCTACTACGAATGCGGCTTTCGTAGAACAACAAATCGTAAACAATCAACAATACAATAATGGCTCAAATGCTGTAGACATCGTTATGAACAAAGAAAATCATGCCAATAATATTACTGAAATTCAATGTACACAACAATCAGTTTCAATGAGAAATGTGAGTATCGGTAATCGCCAGCCGAAAAGCCGCCAACTGCCCCACCTATATTTGTGCACGGAGTAACTGACATAAAACCATTAATACGACATCTTGACTTACACGTACCTAACTTATACAAATCAAAAATTTGTGGAACTAATCAAGTGAAAATCAACACACAAGACGCGCAAACCTACAACAAAGTCGTTGCATTATTAAAGGCCAATGCTTTGCAACTCCATTCATACCAACCAAAACAAGACCGATCTTTTAAAATAGTAATTAAAAATCTGCATTATAGTACTGATGCAAAAGAAGAAATCAACAAACTTGGACACAACGTGCTACGAATTTATAATCTGAAACAATATTCAACTAAACGACCATTAAACATGTTTGTCGTAGAGCTGGCACAAAACAAAAATAATACAGATATTTACAGAGTTGAATATCTGTATAGAACAAAGGTACTTATTGAAGCGAAACGGCACAATCGTCAAATCCCACAATGTACAAACTGTCAAAATCTAGGACATACACGTAATTATTGCTCACGTGACCCACGATGCGTTAAATATGCAGGAGATCACCACACTAAGGTCTGTTCCTGGACTGAAAAAATAAACGAAAACGTCATTTGTGTCTTATGCTCAGGTAATCATCTTGCAAATTATAGGGGATGTGTCCAATATAAAGAGGAAAAACTACGAAGATTTCCACCTTTAAGGAAAAAATCTGTAGCTCAGAACTCACAAGTCATCAATCACTCACTAGTCCAGGACAACGTAACATTCTCACAAATGACTCAAAATAATAAACAAACACACACGGAGCACACAACTGGACAACGCTCAAGCGCACAAGAAAACAGCCTCAACCCAAACAACAATGACCAGGTCCAAAATCAAAATAATAATCAAGCCAACGACATGCAAGAATTAAAAGAAATGTTGAAAACACTAATGAACCAAATGGGCACCATGCTCAATTTAATCACCTATTTCTTAAGTAAAAAATAATGGCCAGTTCGCATAAAATATGCACGTGGAACGCCAACGGCCTGGCCCAACATTCACAGGAACTTAAGCAATTCATTTTATACAACCAAATAGACATCATGTTAATTTCAGAGTCGCATTTTACCAGTAGAAGTTATTTTAATCTTTACAATTACACCACTTATTCATGTAGGCATCCAGACGGCAGAGGTCACGGAGGTACGGCTATCATAGTCAAAATAAAAATCAAACACTACGAATTAGAACCGTATGAAAAAGATTATTTGCAAGCAACAAGCATATGTGTACAACTACCAGTGGGAAACATATGTGTTTCAGCAATTTACTGTTCACCAAGGCATTCCATTAAGGAAGTACAGTTCTCACATTTTTTCTCCATTCTAGGTAATAAATTCATTGTCGGAGGTGACTTCAATGCAAAACATACCTACTGGGGCTCAAGATTAATAACACCAAGAGGACGAGAACTACTTAAATCCATGCACTCGCACAATTACAGACATATTTCTACAGGCGAACCGACATACTGGCCAAGTGACATCAATAAAATCCCAGATCTTTTAGACTTTTTCATACTAAATAATATACCAAATCAATCAAGTGATATAAATTCATCACTTGACTTAAATTCTGACCATTCTCCGATAATTCTAAACATTTTCAACGCGCTGACTGCTTCTACTAAATATTTAACCAAAAATCATACAGACTGGGATTTATTCCGCTACGTAATTGCTGACAAAATTAACTGCAATATACCGCTTAAAACCGAAACAGATATAAATAATGCAATTTCAAATCTAAATACACAAATTCACAATGCGGCACTTCTATCGACCACACAAACTGTTAAGCATCAACTTCAAGATATACCAAACTATATAAAGAAACAAATTGCAGTCAAGAGAAAATTACGTAAAGTTTGGAAAAATACTCGTTCGCCTGAAGACAGAAGAAAATTTAGTAATGCATGTAAAACCTTGAAAACCTTGATTTATGAATATAAAAATGAAACAGTAAAAAATTATTTAAATAATCTAACACATACCGAAGACTCTAACTATTCCTTATGGAAAGCCACTAAAAAATTGAAACAGCCGACAATGACTATTCCACCACTAAGAAAAAAAGACGGAACGTGGGCTAGGCAGCCCCAAGAAAAATGTGCCATTTTGGCTGAACATCTATTTGAAACCTTTCAGCCAGCCCCCCAGAAATGCGCAGATTATGAAGAAAAATTTATTTTCGATTTTCTCAATACTGATTCCACATCTAATGAGCACATTAAAAAATTACTGTTTCAGAAGTTGCACAAGAAATAAGGCGTACAAAATCTGGAAAAGCTCCGGGACCTGATCTCATCACAATCAAAATGATTAAGGAGTTACCTGATAAATTGCTACGATTTCTGACCATTGTTTTTAATGCCATAATCAGAACTCAATCATTTTCTTCAATCTGGAAAATTACCAAAATTATTATGATTCACAAGCCAGGTAAAGACATTCATCTTATAAATTCATATAGGCCAATTAGCTTGCTGCCTGTCATATCCAAAATATTTGAAAAGCTGCTTCTAAAACGCATTAAATTTACACTTCAAAGCAACCATATAATTCCAAATGACCAATTTGGATTTAGAGAGCAGCACTCAACCATACAACAGGTACACCGCGTAGTTAATGAGATCAACTCTGCTCTGCATACCAAAAAATATTGCTCCGCGGTATTTTTGGACATCGCACAAGCTTGTGACAAAGTGAGGCACTGGGGGTTATTATATAAAATCAAAAAGAATCTTCCATATGCTTTATTCTATATACTGAAATCATACTTGGCTCACAGAACATATTTTGTACAGATACAGGTCGCCCAGTCTGCAATCAAACCAATTAATGCAGGAGTCCCCCAAGGAAGTGTGTTAGGCCCAACGCTATTTTTATTATACACCGCAGATTTTCCTTGCCACCACAACACAAATCTTGCAACATTCGCAGATGAGACCTGCATTATTTCTCAGCATGAAAGCCCAGCAACAGCGACTGCGATGCTACAATCACACATTAATATAATAGAAAAGTGGTTTACATTATGGAGGTTTGTAGTCAACAGTAACAAATCTGTTCAAGTTACTTTTACACTGCGAAGGAGTACATGTCCACCTGTTCACATATACGGTAACGAAATTCCAAGACAAAACTTTGCTAAATACCTGGGTATGTATTTGGACAATAAACTCAACTGGAAAACACACATCCTCAAAAAGCGAGAACAGTTGGAACACCTCCGTAGAACTCTCTACTGGCTGCTACAAAGACGATCTGAACTCTCCACTTCAAACAAAATTCTCATCTACAAGGTTATCCTTAAGCCAGTTTGGACATATGGCCTCCAACTAAAGCTAAAAGAAGCAACATCCAAATCATTCAAAGATTTCAAAATAAAATTCTACGCGAGGCTCTCTCTGCACCGAAATACATGCCTACATGGCTAATACACCAAGACGCCAACGTCAACACAGTAAATGAAGAGATAAACAAAATAGCACAAAACTATAAAACAAAAATAAGCAGTCACCCCAACGTCCTAGCAAACGAACTGTACAACACCACATATAATCACAGATTAAAAAGACAATCATTACTCGAATTAACAGAATAAGTAAAGCTAGTTTATGTAAGAATTATTTATATGTAAGGTAATTATAGTCATATATTATTTATGCATGTTTAGACTTACAATAGGTTTTAGTATCTATATTTATAAATATTTTGCTATAATTGTTACATATCATAACTAAAAGGTTTACTACTGGGTATCCTTTTAAGCATCCATTTTTACTACCAACAATCTAATTACTGAATGTCTCTTGGCGACAGATTGTAATTTTTATGGAAATAAAAAAAAAATATAGCAATCCATTAATCCGAACTGTGTCGAAAGCCTTTTCAACATCTAAAAGTATCATGCCTGTGTTGCGTCTTCTGTTAAGCTTGAATATAATTTGTTCTACAAGTATTGAAAGTGATAGCTATTCATGTTGTAAATTTATAGATTGTATATATTTTTTCATATTAAATGTAATAAAAAATCTTATAAAAACTAAAAAACTAATCTATGAAATTCGAATAATGAAAGTTACAGTAGTTTTAATAATATATTTGAAAACATTTTTTTTTCGAATATTTCATTACGGATCGGGAAGGTTTAGCAATGTGTTTTAAGACGCGATGCCATACACCACTAGTTATTCTTGTTTTTGGAATTATTAAACAATCCATTACTAGATATAATGCAACATATAGAAGCTATTGATTATGAGTTTTATTGTATTCATATACTATCTCGTCAAAGATATTTCCGTAAAAATTGACTATTGTATTCCTCTTGTTTTTTTATATTTAATATTTTTATATTAAACATTTTTCATTTCTATTCATCGTTATCATCATATTCTATATATAGTAGAATTTATCTATGTACACAAGTGCTAACTAAATCATCACTTACTGCAACATTCGTTGTTTTAATAACCTTCCTGCATCAATAACTGATATTTTATGAAATTGCTGACGTACATATTCTTTTTGAAAAGCTTAATGGCATATCTATATATCAATATGTAGCAATAAATACTACTAAGAAATCTGTTTTGTCTATAAAAATATTTTCGATTTTAATTACCGATATATAGCAACTATGAATAATAAAATAAAAAACTTATATTTTTTAAATACCACGAACTTTTTATTTTAGTTTGATTTGTTTTTTTATTTTAATTATTTACTAATGACAATGTGTTATGGTTTTGATATTCTTTAAATTGAGATTTCGACGAACATAACCTTTTAAGTTTTTTCATAATTTGACGTTTTGTATGACATTATATAAACTCATTTCGAATGATCACATCGATGACCAATTATAAATCATCAGTATTCGTGGTGTAACGCATTTCCATCCAAAATTTGCTGAGTTACACCCTTGTCGCGCCTAAAGAAGTTTTACTTCATAAATAAATATTGTTGTATAAATAAAACGATTTAAAATTTTGAAGTTTTATAACAATAATAAATTTAGTTATTATTTCGAACATATTGAAATTGAGACAATCAGTTGAAATAGAAGAAATATATAAACTCATTGCTTAAAATTTGTTTTATTATAATATCTATTCTCATGTATATGTCTAAGCACACCCATTTAATATGCATATGCATATTCGTAATATGTATATCATCATATGTGAGTTAATCTGAGTGCTGACCAGATAATAATTTTGAGGAATGTAAGTAGTGTGAATATTAAATCTAGGTTGAACACTATTGGCCTGCATTTAATTATGCCTATACATATATATGTTATATATATATATATATATATATATATATATATCTTTATATATATATATATATATATATATCTTTATATATATATATATATATATATATATATATATATATATATATTATATATATATATATATATATATATATATTATATACATTTATTATTATTAGAGAATTTAGAATTATTTATATATATATATATATATATAATATTTATTTATATATACATATATAGTTAAATGTATTTTTTTATTCAACCTATATATTTACGTCTGACTTCAGTTTAATACTTTGCTATTAAATTTCTTATAATATTACTATGGGTTTAATTATGTTATACATGCATACATACATACATGTATACATTATATACTTACATATATTTGTAAATATATATATATATATATATATATATATATATACATATATATATATCTAAGTAAGTGCTTATAGGGCGATATACCAAAGAAAAAGATTCATAAATTAATCCTTAATTCCAAACGTTTCGACATTCAATTTGATGTCATCATTAGTGGATCTAACTAAAAACAGTGAAAAATTGTTATAACCAGGTAATTGTAAGATTTGCGGATTTGTATAGAAACTATAAATATAAGAGAAAAATTAACAGAACAGCAACACTTAACAAAAAAAATAGAAACTAGATAATGATTAGAAAAATATATACATATAAATGAATACATATACGCCTACATATTTACATGAATACATATATGCGCATGTACACAAAAGTACATTTCTTTTGTCAATAGGGTATTTGTCCAAGGTGATGAAAGAAGATTCTGCATAACGCCTTTGAATGATGTTCCGTTCGTGGTAGAGAATACGGGCATTATAAAAGTTGAAGAAGTGTTTGAAATTATTGATATGGTCTATTAAATTTCAAACAAATTGAAATAAATTGAAACACTCCTTTAACTTTCATAATGCTCGTCTTCTCTGTCATGAACAGAACACCATTCAAAGATGTTTTGCAGAATCTTGTTTTATCACCGTGGACAAATATGCTATTAATAAAAGAAATGATACATCCTTACACTGCGATAATTACCAAGTAATACTCAATAATGTTTCTAAATTTATCTTCTTTTAGCAAAACTAATTCTCAGATTAGTCTCGGTGTCTGTAGCATGTACAAGTCGTTGCAAAAATTATTTAACTGCAAAAATTATTTACATTTTTGTCAAATAAAAAATTATCATTATACTTTTTACATTTTATATTTAAAAAAAAATAGATATTTCATTGTGTTGACAAGTCAGTTGTATAAATGTTAGTGCTATTTTTTGTGTGTGTACACATTTTAAACTTCCCGAAGGAGAAGTTTATGTTTTCATAAAAAAATCCGATTCGCTAATTTTATGTTTCAAACCATTTTGAATCTATTGGGACTAATTTTGGAGAAAGTATGTGTGAGCGTGTGTATGTGTGTGTGTGTGTGTGAATAGATTTTTTTGCCGTAAATCGACTTTTTTGCAGAAACGGATGGACCGATTTCGAACATTTAAAAGCCAAGCCGTTTCTTTGTAAATCGCAGAAAAGTAAAGAAAAATTTGTCCACGTTTTAGCCCGCAATTCTGAATCGATTTTGAAAATGCAAAAACTGTTCGACTTACCGTTTTGTGCGACGATCTGCCGAACCGTTTTTTTGTAATTTGAAAAAAAAAGTATTGAACTTTTCGTCCAAAATTAAGCTCATACTAACAAATTGATTTAAAAAATCAAACTGTTCAAAAGTTATAACTTGGGAATGATACTTATTAATTTTAGGTGAAAATCTACCGAGTCGTTTTCTTGCAATTAACTGTTGAAAAAAAAAATAAGCCGATTTTAATGGAACTTTTTTTGGCGATATATCATGGTTTTATAGAACTTATTGAAACATTACGGCCTTACGGCAAGTAGTTTAATTTAAAAAATTCATCAAAGTTTGAGAAAATGAGTAGTTTTTTGACGTTTGTAAAATTAGAATTAGACTATTCACTTATAATTATTATTAGTATAACGATAGAGTACTTGGTCTTGATGAACATACTAAACCATTAAAGTCCTAAGTAAACTGGTTTATTAAAAAAATTATTGAAAATTAGAAAATCCTCCGAGTTAACGTGTTCGTTCGTTTTCAATTATGTGTAAAAAATTCACTTTTAATACTTTTAATCACTCATAAATTAATTTAAATTTTACTGATTAAGTCGATTATCGATTAAGTCGATTATTATGGCAAGTAAGTAACTTGCCATAAGTCTAAATACCAATACCAACTAGTTAGATGTAAGTTACCAAAGTTAATGCAAGTTTCCTTTTATTTTGTATGTTTTTTCTGTATAATATATATATATATATATATATATATATATATTATATATATATATATATATATATGTTTGTCTACATATGTATATGTATGTATGTGTGTATGTATATGTATATATATCTAATATTATACATATATATATATATGATTTAGTAGTTAATTTTGATGTTGAAATATATGAGTGAGTTCTTGAGGGCGATACATCAAACAAAGAAAAGCCAAAGATTTATAAAATAATCTTTATTTCCAAACGTTTCGACATTCAATTTAATGTCATCATCAGTGGATCTAAAAACAGTATGAAAATTAGTATATCTAGGTAATTATAATATATGTGGATTGGTAAAGTAACTATACAATAAGAGAAAAATTAACAAACAGCAACACTTAACAACAAACCAAATATAAAAGATAAGAAAGGTAGTAGAGACTAGAATTAAATAAATAATTAAAAAGTATAGGCAAAAATATTTAAGTACACTCATATAAGCCTAAGCATATATACATATATATACATACACATATACCCCGTCGGGAGAAGCCAAACTCCTACCGGGCGCGTCCCCAGGTGGCGGATAGGGGGTATCCTAACCGATCGTAAGATCGGCGGATTGGGGCGAAATAAAATAGCCCTCGCGGACCAAATATGGCATCGGAGCTGAGGAGTAACAGCCACCGTCCGTGTATCGCGGAAAAAATTAAAAACTCCCTTTTGGTTGGTCACACCATCTGACCTAGGGTCACATACGGAAGCGGATGAGGGGACACTGCTCGAAAGAGATGTGTGGATGATCCATATAGCGCACCGTACGTGAAAACTCCCGGCATCAACGTGCCGCACCCACGGGAGCAAGAGGATGCCAATGAAGGAAGAAGGTGCACGGCCGGAGCGGATGTTTTTTTCCCACTCCAATGGTCACAAGCTCTTACAGTAATGGAGGTAGCTGTAGGGGTGATCACCCCTCCACTTCCCAAGGCACCGCGTTCGGAGACGACCTTTTGCTCTGGAGGACTATTTAAATAGCATGGATAACTATGAAAACCCAAAAAAACAAGAGACAGGTGACGTAATTATGGACGTCGAGCATGATGCGGCAAAAGCCGCTATAGTAAGAGGAGGCAAGAAGGTTCCCGGTAATCTTCACCGTGACAGAGTGAACTCTGCACCATCGACTAGATGTCGTCAAACGCCGATGGAGAGACTTGGCTCCAAAATTGACGAGCTAGCGGAGTATGTGAAAGATAGGAACAATGTTCACAGCAGAATAAAGGAGCTAATTAGGTCGATTGATACAGCATATAGCCTGGCATTGAAAGAATATACGGCAACCCCCAAAGCTCTCGCAATGACTGTGCAAACTACACAGACCTCTCCCGAGAAAACTATTAAACCGGGTGTAACTCAGACGCCAACTCCTAAGACCCAGGAGCAAAACACAAACAAAAGGTTGCTATCTTCACTTAGTCCCACCTCTGACGCGGAAACACATCCGCCTAAAAAATCGGCTGTAGAAAATAACTGGACGAAAGTGGTTCGAAAAAGTTCAAAGAAGAAAGGAGCCCGAGATCCGAAAGAAATCTTGGAGGAAACCGAGAAACCGGAAACCGAAAAAATCGAAACAAATGATAGTGCTAAGCACAGAAACAACCATCATAGGACAACTCGGAGGAAACATAGAACCAAGGCTGTTCTGGTTCAACCAGCTGAAGGACGAACGTACGCTGACATCCTTAAGGAGATCAAGGAAAAAGTAAACCCGACAGAGACTGGCGTGGACATAAAGTCCATCAAACAGACAAGAAATGGAGGTGTATTACTGGAAATGAGTCCCAAGTCCGAAGATAGTGCAGCCTTTGCAGCTGCGATAAGGGCAGCTACTGAAAACATAGGAACAGTGAAATCACTGACGCCGCTGACGACGATAGAGATTCTTGATCTTGATGGTGTCTCTACCGAAAATGACGTTCGTAAAGCACTCATTCGGGACTTTACGACAAAACTGGAAATACGACGAGTGAACTTGACCAAAGTCACATCAAGAGGACAACGAGCGGCCTTCTGTGAGATAGACGAGGCTAATGCAATCAAAGCCCTAAATGGGGCCCGCATAAGAATTGGGTGGGTTAACTGTCGCATTCGCCCAGTTGTTAAAGTGGCCCGCTGCTTTAAATGCCTCGGTTTCGGACATCAAATGCATAAATGCGGGGGACCAGACAGAAGCAAGTGTTGCTACAAATGCGGCGGGGAAAATCACAAGTCTGTAGACTGCGCGGAAAAGCCAAAATGCTTTTTATGTACAGTAGACAAAGAAGATCGAAACAGCGGGAGCCATGTCGCCGGATCCGGTACCTGTAAAGCATTCCGTGTAGCACTTGCCGAAGCCACGAGAGAACAGAAATGACGCGATTTCTACAAGGTAATCTGAACAGATGTGCCTTGGCGCAGAATCTACTGCGCCAACGTATCTTTGAAGATAAGATCGATATCTGCCTTATCTGCGAGCAATATATGAATATTCAGAATAAAACATGGTTCGCAGATAAATCTGGCACGGCAGCAATATGGATCACAAACTCAAAGAAGATCACCGTCAATGACAACGGAAGCGGCGAGGGGTTCGTCTGGATCAAGACTCCCACGACCTACTGTGTAAGCGTCTACCTCTCACCAAATGAAGGGATCAGCGTATTTCGCCAGAAAATGGCAAGCATAGAAGACACTCTCGGCAGATTTGACGGAGAAGTCATTGTAGCTGGTGATTTCAACGCGAAATCGGCAGAATGGGGCGCCGAATACTCGGACACTAGAGGAAATGACGTGGCAGACTTTGCTGCAAGATTAGACCTTACTGTGTTAAATACTGGGAGTATTACAACCTTTAGAAGACCAGGGTATCAGGAATCTATTCTCGACATTACGTTTGCCACTCCAAGGACGGCGAACATGATTGGAGACTGGACTGTATCTGAAGAGTATAGTGGCAGTGATCATCAACATGTGACATTTAGTATTGGATCCGGTCCGACTCGACCAAGCAACTCTTGCAAACGAAGGTGGAATGCCAAGAAGCTTGACCAGGAAGCGTTGCGAGCAGCCCTCGAGCAAAACGCATCTACTCTTTAAGCTGATCCAAAACTAAGTACCCGCAGAGAAACGGAAGAAACGGTTTTTAAAACTATGAACGCTATTGTCACCTCGTGTAACGCCTCTATGCCACGACCAAAAAATCAGGGTGTGCACTGTCCAGCATATTGGTGGTCATCAGAGATAGCAGAACTACGGAAAAGATGCCACGCATCACGTCGCCGCGCCACAAGAGCTGCAAAACGCTCCCCCTACCAAGATTTGTATACAAACGAGTACAAACAGGCAAAAAAGAGCCTAAATAAAGCCATAAAATCAGCTAAAGCCGGATTGTGGAAGGAAATCTGCAATGACCTTGACAAAGATCTCTGGGGCAAAGCCTATCAAATCGTTACAAAACGACTTGGTAGAGCTTTACCAGAAGCACCGAAATCTCCTGCTCTGATGAATTCTATCGTAGCGGAACTATTCCCTAAACATCCGCCACGGAAAAGGAGACAATACGTGGAAAACAGTGAAACTACGCCCTTCACTGTCAAAGAACTCCAAGATGCGGCAAAAACCATAAAAACTGGCAAAGCACCAGGCCCTGATGGCATCCCAGCCTCAGTGATCAAGATTGTAGCCTTGGAATTTCCGTATATTCTTCTGAACGCCTACAATGCCTGTCTGGCGACCGGCACCTTTCCTACGGTCTGGAAGCGGCAAAGATTGGTCCTAATAGACAATCCTCTCCTTCTCACATTCGACGTTAAAAACGCGTTTAACAGTGCGAATTGGGAGGATATTTTACACGCCCTAGAGCATAATTTTGACGTAAAGCCAGAAAATCTAGGACTAATAGACGACTACCTCGATGGGAGAAAGTTGATAGTGGAAACGACGGAAGGTCATCAAGAACACGAGGTTACAGCTGGGGTACCTCAAGGCTCAATCTTAGGAGCCGATTTGTGGAACGCTGTCTACGACGAGCTCCTGGAGATTCCCTTGCCGAAGCAGGTGGAACTCACGGGCTTTGCGGACGACGTCGCAGCCACAATCGTAGTGGACAGCATTGAGGAGGCTGAACTACTCGTTCGAGAGACCGTCGACACCATAGAGACCTGGCTTGAGAAACACCACCTAAAACTCGCCAAACAAAAAACGGAGATGGTTGTCTTGACCCGACAAAAGTGGTTTCCAAAACCATTCACCGTAGACGTGGGAGAGACAACTTTGACGTCGACAAGGGCCTTGCGCTACCTGGGAGTAATGATAGATGAGAAGCTATCCTTCCGCGAACATCTCGATAGTGCATGCATAAAAGCTAGCAAGACGGTATCCAACTTGTCAAGGATTATGGCTAACTGCATGGGACCACAAACCCGAAAACGACGAGTCCTGCTTGAGGTAGTCCATTCTGTACTGCTTTACGGAACAGAGATATGGGCGGATATCCTCAAGCAAAAGACTTATCGGCGCAAAATAGCGGCAGTGCAAAGACGAGGAGCTCTGAGAGTTACCTGTGCCTATCGCACAGTCTCAGAAGCAGCCGTGCTGGTAATAGCAGGAGCCACACCGATTGACTTGCTAGCTTTCGAGAGAGTGAAACTCTACGACGCTAAATTAGGTGGTGACGATTCCAGAGAAACAAGGTCGAGAATTAAAAATGAAACGATACAAGAGTGGCAAAATCGCTGGACGTCAGGAGAGACGGGCAGATGGACGGCGCGTCTGATTCCGGACATTAGCGTCTGGCTCTCTCGACAATACGGGGACACAGATTTCTTTCTAACCCAGCTACTAACAGGACATGGACAGTTCAATGCCTATCTTTTTAAGATGGGATTGCATAGCACGCCAATGTGCAAATACTGTCCATATAAAATAGACGACGCTGAACACACGTTCTTTGAATGTGCTAGGTGGAAGGATTATCGAAACAACGCCGAGCACATTATAGGCACCAGGCTTACCCCCTCAAGTCTTGTGACCTACATGATGAAACAAGAAGAAAACTGGTCAGCTGTAGCAGCTTATGCACAGCATCTTTTGAAGGCTAAAACCGGAGAAAGGGACCAGTAGTCGTAAACAGGCGTTGCAAGGCGCAGCACGGACTGGATTGATGTAATGCTAACGCGGTTCCAATCCAGTCCTCCCCGTACCATCTGCGGGGAGAGGGGAGAGGAGTGTTTTTTTTAGTGGGTAAAAATCTCCACACGGCCGCCCATCTTTGTCTGCTGTAGGATGGACAGCGGAGTATCAACGATGGCGGTGTCTTATGAAGATTTTTTTTCGCACCTCTACAAAAAAAAAAAAAAAAAAAAAAAAAAACATACACATATACACACATATACATATATATGTACACATATATATATATATATACACATATATATATACACATATATATATATATACACATATATTAATTTTATATATTTATATATATATATATATATATATATATCTAAATATATATATATTTATATGTGTGTGTATTTGCATATATGTGTATGTGTATATGTTTATATGTAAATATGCATGTATGTGTATATGCGTGTACATTCGGATGTATATATGTATACGTTTGTATGTATGGGTGTATACAGGGCCGGTCCTGGGGTCCTCAGCGCCCGCATGCAAGATTTGTTTTTGCGCCCCCCCAATAATTTTAACTGTTTTAACAGTTTATCATTAAAAGTATATAAATGTTTACGTACATTTTTTCAATTAATTTTTAATCGTATTAAATAATTAGATATAATTTAGATATTAAATTAGATATAATTTAAATTTATTTAGAAAATCGAGGCAATTCGCGGGTTGATAGCAATCAAACATTTTTTAATTTTCAAGTATATCTAACATAAGTGTAATATTAATGTTTGGGTTTTGAACATTAATAACATTTGAACATTTTACTTATTTATTATGCGATTTATTCTATTAAGCAAATCGTGCCAAAATAGCAAAAAAACTAGCCTTTCATTTTTTTAAATTTTATTTTAATTTATTTTTTCAGTATTTACAATATATCCAAAAGTGCATCGTAAACTTCTTCTTATTGATATCGTAAGGGCAGAATTGATTCATCTTTCCTTTCCGATTAGATTCAGAGTATCAGATTGTTGTTTTAAAGTTAAATTTTTAACGTATTTCAAAAGTATTATCCAAAGATCAGTAAAAGATGCAAAGAAATTACATATTTCCTGAATAATGAAGATAAACTGATTGTATTTGCATCTGTATTATTTTTGCATAGTTTATAATTAAATTTAGAGCATGGGCACCACTAGGATTATAATGCTCAACAATTTTTATTCCAAAGTCATTTTTGGATTTTATTTATAACTCTAACCACGCATGTCTTCAACTCAACGTTGAAGTTCATCAGATGCGAAACATTTGAAACAAAAACAAAAGTTACAATTCAATTTCTCGGAATAAACAAGCCATTTTCTAAGCACTGACTCCCCATTTTTCATTTTCTCTAATATAATTAGTATATATTTCTTTAACAAGTTCCGTTTCAAATAAATCAGCTCGCAATTTTTCATCAATAACGTCCAATAATTAATTTAAACTCATTTTGGCGCCCCCTTAGGCTTGCGTTCGCATTTTTCGCATGCACTACATTCAAGGTAGGACCGGCCCTGGGTGTACTGTGTATATATGTGTATGTATGTACTTTCGTGTACATATTCATGTGAATATGTAGGCGTATATATATTTATTTATATGTGCCGTGCACAGAAGTGGGCCATGTTTATAATACAACCATAAGATAGGACAACCATAAGATAGTGAGACAACATCAATTGAGTGTTATTAATCACAAAAGCCGAAGTTTCCAATGCACTCAAGTCAGTGGCGTATCTAGGGGGGGGGGCGGTCCGCCCCGAGCGGCACTTATTTTGGGGCGGCATTTTTTGTACATAGTTGTAAAAAGCAACTTATTCATTTCATTTTTATTAACTTCCGTAGGGTAAGTTATAGTAATGGGCCGAAAATCAAAAGTGAAATTTTTTGCATTTCTTTACGTTTTAAAGGTTTCTGAACATTTTGGCATACCTTAGAAAAAATGGAAGTGTATGTGTGTTTTGTGTGTCCGCATTTTTTTGTTCACGTTTTCGGGTGCACGGATCAACCGATTTGAATGGTTCAAAAAACATTCGATTCCTAATGATAGGGAGATGTGCTGATTAGTCCAGCCATTGCGGAGATACGAATCAAAGGGTACAGAAAATAGAAATCTAATTTTTGAGAGAATGGAACATCCGATTTGATTGATCCATAAAACTTCAATTTGTTATTATGAAGAAAAGTGTGATTAGTTTCTGGCAAAGGCAGATCCAATCGTTTCGGAGATACCAAGGAAAATGTGCAAAAAATATCTGTTTTTGAGAGAACTAAGCATCCGATTTGAATGATTCAAAAAACTTTCTACGTGGCCTAAAGTTCAAATGCTCACTTATATACTTGAAATAAATAATTTTAACTTCGTAATTCAGTTTATATATTTCTTATAAATATTAGACAATGTCCTTCATTTTAAATTTGATTGATTGAGTTTTGTTTATTTACTTTTCTGTAAACATATGTAAGTTACAGTATTTATAATAATCTATTTGAAAACATTTAATTTTCCTCGAATATATCATTACGGTACGGGAAGTTCCAGCAATTTGCCTTAAGTTACAATGCACCATACACCACTAATTTTCTTTTTTGAATTATAAATGATTATTATGATTGTTATTATTGTCAATATTTGATTTATATAAATTATGATTAACTATTTGATTCAGAATTTTATTCCTCGGTGTATATAAATGTATATTAGTGTAAATTTTGAATTCAAAATTGTTTGTTTGTTGTTTTTTTTTTAACAAAAACGGCGTGCTAGGTCTGCAGAGCCTTAGGGCATTATATAAATATGTTTTCGAGTGCATATAAATATGTGTAAAAAAATTACTCTGTGCATTAATTAATATTAGGGTAATTTATATATAGTAATTGGAAAAAATCGACAGTGAAAATTTGTTTATATATTTACGTTTCAGAGGTTTCTGAATTTTGGCATACCTTATTATTAGAAAAAATGAATGTGTGTGTGTAGAAACACGCATCAACCTATTTGAGCAAAACATTCGATTCGTACTGATAAGACGTGCTAATTAGTTTTTGGCAAAGGCAGGTCCAGCCGTTTCAAAGATGAAGGGGCAAAAAAAGCCAGAAATTGTAATTTAGTTCGTGAGAGAACAAAGCGTCCGATTTAAGTACAGTAGAAACTCGATTATCCGGACCTCAGTTATACGGATTCGCGATTATCCGGACTACCAACCGCGACTAATTCGTATACATTGTACATACCCACAAATTGAATTTTCATAAGATTAATGCTGCAGTTTAGTATATGTATGTAATGTAATCTAAGAAAATATACATGTACGTACATAAGGAAGTTTCAATTTCTTAATAAACATTATTTTCGTTGATATCTATGTATGTATTTATTATTTTTAATAAATACACAACATTATTCTTTATACATTCGATTATCCGGATTTTTGATTATCCGGATGCTTATCGACAACAATTAGTCCAGTTAATCGAGGTTCTACTGTAATTCAAAAAACATTTTATATGTATTGACTAAACGAAGAACTCTTTTTGGGATGACAGGTCTAGCGGTTACAGAGATTCAATAAGAAAAAGTAAAAAAATGACATTTGGCGGTCCAAAATGATCATTAGACATATTTACGTCAAATTATCTGATATTTTCTAGAGATTTTAATAATAAGAACAAATTTAATTTACATTTCTATGGCTCCAAACAGCTGAGCAGTGCGATTGATTTGAAAAAAGTTACTAATTTTCAAAAAAATTCTAAATATAAAAAAAAAATTTTTTTCAAAAAAGTCAATCTTTTTCAAAATTTTCGAAAATCTCAAAAATATATTTTTTTCAGATTGCAAAAAATTTTAAATCTTTTTTAAAAACTTTATGTTTCGATACGGAAAGTGACAGCAATTTGCCTTAAGGCACGAAAACTACTATTTGATTGACTTATAATTGAAAGGGCGGCAATCTGGAGATCGCCCCGGGCGGCAAAAGTTCTAGGTACGCCACTGACTCAAGCCTAACATTTCATTGAAAATTATCATTCCTTCGTTTTTGAACCAAGTGTTTTATGTATAGAGGATTGAACTTTTAAAAAACTTTTTGCTGAAAGTATTTGATCTTCTCGAATTTGTCAAATAGTATTAAAATTATCAAATCATAATTTCTTTCTATTTATTGGATTAATTATTCGGAAACCAAATAGATATATATATATATATATATATATATATATATATATATATATATATATATATCATAATTACATTAGGGTGGTCCCTAATATGGACATTTTTGAATTTCCTTGCTTCCAAGAGCTCAAATGGTTCCAAATTGATAAAAAACAATTCTCTCAAAGTTTTAGCTTTTAATATTGTCTTTTAGATAGAGCGCAATTCAATCAAAGTTTTGTATAGAAATAGCATGAAAAAGTTTTCAAAAACTTTGCAGAGCGTCGAATTTTCAATAAAAAATGACACGAATTTCCACTTTTAATTCATTTGTCGCTAACTTATACCTAATTTTTTTTTTTAATTTTCAAAATTTTTTCCATGCTATTTCCCTACGAAGTTTGATTGAATTGCGCTCTATCTAAAAGTTGATATTAAGAGCTAAAACTTTCAGAGAATTGATTTTTATCAATTTGGAACCATTTGAGGAAACCCTTGGGAGAAAGGAAATTCGAAAATGTCCATATTAAAAGCCACCCTAATATATATATATACGAGGTCTGTTCAAAAAGTACCCGGAATTTTCGTTTTTTCAAAAAAATATTTATTTATTCGTCTACATTAATGTGGTCCCCTTCAAAGTAGTCCCCCCCAGATATAATACACTTATGCCAGCGTTTTTTCCAATTTTCGAAGCACCCTTGATATTCACTTTTTGATATGTCCTTGAGCACTCTCAGCGATTTTCTTCAATCGAGGAAAACCGCCGTCCTTTCATGGGTCTCTTCAACTTTGGGAATAGGAAAAAGTCAAACGGAGCCATATCTGGTGAATTTTTGCACTTTGCAACACTTTATTTCATTTTTTACGCAAAATTTAATACAAATTCTTTGACTTTTCAATTCTTCCATTGTAAAAATCGCCGAGCTCAGAAAAACACGTCGAACCTTAGCGACTACCACAGACAAAGTAAACAGTGAATATAGCTGAAAATTTCATCATACTTTAGGGGCATGTATACCAACACAATAAAAAAAAAATTTTGACAATCAGACACTCTAGACCCGCGAAATTTAATTATTAGTAATTCCGGGTACTTTTTGAACACACCTCGTATATATATATATATATATACATATATATATATACATATATATATATATATATATATATACATGATGCAATTGGCATATGTAAGAATGACAAAATTCAGTTTATTAAAAACTGATCATAATTTTTTCACAATTAACAAATGCCGTTTTGCATATTCAGCGTTTTCAATTATGTACGATTTATGATATCTTTACATATAGGCAAAGCAATTTACATATATACTTTATATATATATATATATATATATATATATATAAATATATGTAAGTATGTATATATATAATATTTATTATATATCCACATATATATATACATATATATTTATGTATATATATATATATATATATGTATATATATAATATTATATATTATTATATATTTATGAGATTATACTTAGATTTATTCAATTACATTTTTAGTTAATTCTTTACAAAGAAAGTTATTACATATATTAATATTTGATATAACTTTGTTTCTTGGGCCCATATTGTATGCTGAAACCTTATTCATCTAAATTTGAAAATGATTATTATACATTTATTTATTATGAACAAATCTGTCTCTATATGTTATCATATGAAAATATATATATATATATATATATATATATATATATATATATATATATATATGTTGTTATAGAACAACGGAATCATCTTAATAAATAACTATGAATATATTATATATGATCTTTGGGATATTTATAATAGAGATAAAGGGGGAATAATGTTTTATTCCTTGAAGTAATTTGTACATTTGATATTGGTGTATATTTAGAACATACGATATAGTAAAAATTTTTTTTAAAAAATCGATTCTCATTTGATTAAGCTTTAAATTAGGAATGTATAATAAATTTAACACTACAACACTAATCCAATTAAAAAATTAATAAATGGTATAATATATAATATAATATAAAATAACTTTAAATCACAAAAGAATTGTAAATTACACCAGTTTCATAAACAATTCTTATTTCCTATTGAGATTTTTATTCCCTTCCTATATAATATATATTATAATATTATAAAAACGATAACAAATAGTTTACATCGCTCAATAAAAATACAGTATATTTTATTTACTTTATCATGGGAAGTATTAGGTATTTAGGAAGCAGCAATAACGACTTGGAATCACTTTGAAATTATGTTAAAATTAATATGTTTTAAAATTTTATATTTTAATGTTATCAAATAATTTTCTCTAAAATTTACAAAACATATTTATTCAACCTAATTCGATTTAATTCTATGTATAATTTGTTACTAAACTAATCAAATTTTAATTAAATTGAGTATACTAAAAATGCATGGAATATTGTTTATACATAAAAAAATGTTTATCCTAATTATTATAATGTATAGTACATAATTTTTTTCAATGCGGTTATTTTTCAATAATAGTAAAACTTTAAATTTTTTAAGAATATGTGCTAATTATCAATTATCAATAATAATATTTTATATAAATCATTCTGAGTGATGACAATGAAAAAACTAAGCAATCGGTAATATGTACTGTGGAAATAAGTTGAAATTTTTTTGTAATTGCACATATTTATCCAGCATGCCTAATCTCTGATATAAAACTAAATTTTTTATAAATATGTCATAACCAAGAAAAACGAAGTTTTTTGATCCCCTCTTCAAATGCTTTTAATGCGTTAATTCAAATGATTAACGTTTCCTACTTATAGAGTTTGATATACCTGTGCCATTAGATTTATTAATTGATATTGATAACATGTGTCAAAGTATAATTAATTTTATTATATATTAATTTAACTTAGATTTAATCTGTTGAGTGCCATCTTAATATCTGGTAATACACATTGACAGCAGTTTCATAAAAAAATCATAAACAATTCGGCATTGGTATTTCTAACAAATAACCAATCATATAAATAAATATGAATTTTGAGTTTTTACAAGTATAATTTTAAATATTTGACATTGCAACTTATTGCTATATGAAGTTAATATAGTATACAGCTAAATCATGTTTTTATATGCGTTATGAATATGGTGTTAATTTCTATGTATCTGTTAAGGCACATTTAGAATATACATTGAAATGAAGTGATCTACATTTTAGTCTTTAATCAGTAAACAAAAAATCTTCTTTGATATATTTGTCGGGTGAATATACATCACACAGCTTCTCAACTTCAAATTAAGTCATATTTATCTATAATTTCAGTATTGTTCACAAAGTATCATAGTACAATAATTGATACTTTGGTCATATTATATATTTTGGCATATGAATGCAACAACTCATCTGGGCTTATATTAGTAAAAGCATTAAGGAAGAGTCGAAATACTTATTTCACTAAACATATATAATTTAATATTATTTCTAATGCCACATTAAGTACACATACATTTAATTAATATAAACATTGGTGTGTGTATATTTATAGATTGTACATTAATTTCTTACACATAGTTTATTTATATACCTATATATAATTTTTGGCTTAGCCAAGATATAGTTAATTACTACATCAAATTTGAAACAATTCTGATTTACTTAATTCTAAAAATAAGACAGTTAACAAAACTATGAACCGAACGTTGTAAGGATCGTTGACAAAAATATAGTTCAACATATATATATAATAATTTAATACGTGAGGTATGGCTGCATTGTCTATATAATACATATAGACAAATATTATTTAGTGCAACCGTTATTGCAGATATTTGATCTTCACTGTTTTATAAAAATAGAATGTAATCATCACTTAAGCCACACTGACTGTTAAAAATGCCAAACTGTAATCAATATGTTGTTGAGTGTGGAAATGTTATAAAAATTTATTATCGACAATATTCATTTCATTTAATTGCTTTTAATAAAAAAATTGAGCTGTACGGTCTGAGACAAAAAATGTACAAATTCTTATGCGGATATGAGTTTGTTTTCTGTATCATGACATAAAATCGGTACCATCTATTTAAAAATGAAAGCTCACATAATTCTTATTGAACTCACGCGTAAGTGTCTTGTTTAAACATGGTGAAAACTGTCAGAGAAGGCAACAAATAAAAACTCGCTTATTAAAATTTAAATATATTTTAAATACACACACACACACACGCATATATATATATATATATATATATATATATATATATATAGTGGCGGCGCTAGACCATTCGTGGGCGTCGGCGAAATTCGTTTGCGAGGCTCCCTTTTTTACCAGTTGCAAGTTGATTAGTAGTGCCTTAAGGCAAATTGCTGAATTTTTTCGTGCCGTAATTTAAATTTTTGAAAAGCTTTAAAAAATTTGAAAAGTGAAAGAAATTGACTTTTCTTTTTGAAATATTGTGTTAAAAATTTCGTACTTTTTTTCAAAGCAATCATGTTGCGTTAGCTGCTTAGAGACAAAATATCGAAGTGCGTAAACGCCGTGTTGCATTCTAACGGTTATACATTGGTACGGAACGCATAGTAATGTAAACAAAATTTGTACTTATTAAAATCTTTATAAAATATATGATAATTTGATGTGCACATGTCTAATGATCATTTTTGTTTGCCAAATGGCATTTTTTCTACTTTTTTTATTGGATCTCCAAAACCGCTGGACCTGCCTTCCTAAAAATGTAATCTTTTTGACATTTTTTGCCCTGTATCTACGAAACGACTTGTCCTGCCTTTGACAATAATTAGCACGTCTTACCTTCAATACAAATCGAATATTTTCTGAATTTTTCAAATTAGTTGATCCGTGTTCACAAAATCGTCGACGAAAATTTGCCAAAATGTTCAGAAATCTTTAAAACGTAAAGACAAATTTTTCATTATCGATTTTTTTGCTGATAACTGTAAATGAGATTGATTTTTAATCAGATAAATACACCAATTGAAATAGACAAATATTACGCAAGTTAAAATAAACAAACACTTCGGCAAAAATGGTTTGTTCTCCAGTTATTAAGTTAGAAAAACAATGAAATTAAATCATTATTCCAAAGAAGTTTGTTTTTTCCAAATCATTCGATTAGCAAACATTTTATGTGTTTTTGATCATTCAAGTAATTCTGAATGGAAAATGAAAATTTAATGATTTTTTATAATTAATCACTTATCGTAGTTTCATGAAATTTAAGTTAGATGAGACTAAAATTTTCTCTATATGAAGCTCTATATGAAGTTTTTTTTCGAAAAAGATTTTCACAATAAATTACGAAGGAACTGTACGGCCGATCTTTACGAAAAACTATTCAGCACGATCGCCAACTAAAAACTTACAAACTGTTTATAATTTTCAAAATTGGCTCAGAAATGTCTAAATGCCATTTTTTTAAGTCTGTAATTTTTTGTCGACGATATCGGATCGGATCAACCAATTTAAATGATTTAAAAAACATTCGATTCGTGTTGATAAATTGTTAAAGGCAGGTTCAGCGGTTTCGTAGAGGCAAAAAAAGTTTAAAAGGTTATCAATTTGGCGATGCAGTTTCTGAAAGAACTGATCATCCCAATAGAATGATTCAAAAAATATATTGCTTGTGTTGACAGTGTGCAACAATGATTAGTTTCAAATTATTTTGGTATTATCTCATTGTTATTTTTTATTGATCAATTTTTATTGATTATTGATTAATTTTATTCCTCGAATATTTAAGTACTGTTTGGATACGTTAATGTTCCAATTCTTATTTATTCCCAAAAAGAACAATGTTTTACATTGTGCTCACATAAGAAATACACAAATATAAACAAACCAGATAATTAGCTCGCGCGAAGTTGATTTAATAATCTATACTGTTGACAGACAATATTACGCTTAAGTGTCCATAAGAGATAAGAGAGTAAAATGATAATGCCCGTAAACCACTAATCAACTTATTTACTCGCACACCCGTTTGATAATTAACTAAATTTTAAATAATTACATTTTTTCCAGAGCCTCTTGCGAGGCGCCCTGAAGCGCGAGGCCGTCGGCGGTCGCCGACACCGCCGACGCCTAGCGCCGCTACTGTATATATAAGTTGTTTTTCTGTATTTAGGAAACTTTGATCGGTATCACTTAACAATTCTGTATAACCGTTTTCAAATTTTTAAACTATGACTAAACTAAAATTAATAATGTTATTAAAATTATAATACACAAGCAAAATGCAATTGCATTTGTTGAAATAATAAAAAAAATCAACAAAATTCATATATATTTGTAAAACTTTAATTAAATTGGTCCCAAAAATACTGTTTATTAATTTTCATGTGTTTACATGATCTATCGAATCTAATTTCAATAATTAATAAGAAACAACTTGTTATAATAATAATATTCAAAAATATGTTAGTCGGAAATGTCAGTACAGATATGTAATAAATAATGGTTATAAATAATTACAAGATCTAATGGGCGTGGCGCAGTGGTTTCATATGTTGTCTTGCAACCACAAGGTTCTTGGTTCTATCAGAAAAAACAGATTATGACATAAAAAAAAAACTATGTGAAATTAGAGAAGTATGTGGAAAAAATAGTGTAAAACATTGAATTGAATAGTATATAATAAATTCATGATAGAGAATAATAAATTTAGAAAAAAATCTGGACTATAACTTTATAAAATAATGTTTTTTTATTGTGAAATTCAGCCTTAGAAAGGCACTTTCTTCTCATAAAATATATAAAAGTGCTTTCGTAGTCTTCAATAGATATATTTTGACTAAAGTATTCTATTTCATGAGTTTTACTATCTAAATTTAATAATAAAAATTATTTGAGTAAAATTGAATCTATTTTAAGTATGTATGTTAAATACGTGTAACTTTATTATACCAATATTGAAGTATACTTTTACTAAATTCGAATTCACTAATTTTTTGGATTTATATATTAATAATTTTGCATAGACTTTAAAGCATCATTAAAAAATATTGCATATATATTATTGTATGGGTATTCTATGAATATCTTGGTATTCATAGAATATGTTAATGCAAGATTCTGGTTTTTCTGGCTCCCATTCGTTTAGCAAACGATTTAGCAAAAACCTTTGAATTTTCACTGTTTAATATCTAGTTACTGGTTTCTTCACAATACCCAGGACGTACGATAATGCAGTATATAATAACGAATATATATATATATATATATATATATATATGTATATATATGTATATATATGTATATATATATGTATATATATACATATTAACAAAGTCTAGTAATCGGGCATAACATCAATTTCTTTTACATTTCTTTTACATCCACAACGTTTCGGCTATAATCCTAGCCTTCATTCAGTGAAAACTAAAAATAAAATTAAAAACTAAAGCAATTGAATTGGAGTAAAAATAAAAAAAAAGAGTAAATAGTTCTTACAATTTGGTAATCTTAGTGTTAAATTAGAAGATTTTAGTAATCCATGGTATCAGGATATGGTAATGCACTACTCTTTGTTAATACATATGACTTAACTAGACTTTGTTACTAGTTGTTATGATTACTAGACTTTGTTAAATCATATGTCAACATCAAATTCAGAACCATACATACATACATATATATATATACATACATATATATATATATATATATACATATATATCAGTAACACAATGTGGTTTTTAAATAATTTACAATTTGGTATATTTACGATTATTTACATATTTTTAATAGATAATTTTAACGATCGACCTAACATGACAATGATTATCAATATAATTACAAATTGGACTATGGTTTAAGAACTTTCGGTTAATAGTTCTCTTCGCATTTTATTTCGCGTTGGTATCCCGCCGTATAATCGGCGAGACTGCTAAGAGCCGAAGTCGGCTCCATGGTGCAGGTAGCGTTGACTTCTAGTTGAAGATTTACAGCGGTATCATCGAAGTAGTCGTTGTAGTCAGTTCCGTACGGAAATAATTGCGGCGAAGTCGGGCTGGGTCCGCGCTCGGCGGCCGACGGTGTGAAGAACGACTCGGAAAAACGACCGATCTCCGTGGAACCGAAAGCCTGCTGGAAACCTGGTAGCGGGGTCGGATCTTGAGCAGGCTATCAAAAATATAAATATGTCAATTAATATATGACAACATGATGAATTTGATATAGTGCATGTTTTTGGAAAGTTATTAATTTACTAGCTAACCCAGCAAACGTTGTTTTGCTAAGTAAGGTATATTCTAATCAATTTCTGATGAATCAAAAATATTAATACTTTAAGTGTATAAGGATGTGTTGTTTGAATGCTATATACAATAAGGTATTATAAAAACAATAAACTCCATTAGTTTGTCCATATTTTGTCAATACAATCAAACAGAAAGTTTTATACACTTTCTATAGAAAACATGGTATAATTCAATCCAAGTCTTTCTTGGTCTTTCGACTTATTGAGTCGTTTCAAGTTTTTCAGATTCTTTTTGGATTCTGGATTTTGTGTATAATTGTAAATACTACTACTGAGCTTATACAAAATTTTCAAATTTTTGCGAGGAGAGATAAAAAATGAATTAAGTATTTCTTCTTTGACCTGCTGTTTGAAAAGTTTCAAGTAACATTCGATGAATTGTGAATTTAATAAAAAGTATTATGGATTTTCAAAGATCACCGTTTATCTCCCGATAGCAAAATCATAAAAATCAAGGTTATAGCTGGTTATACATCTTTTTTCCTCTACTTTCAAATATTGTTGTTAAACATTGCTTAACTTTACTGGTTTTTGACACATCGGTGGTGAATCTTTTCAACTCCGGACTTTCATATATTACTATCTATTCTTCGATACATTCTGGAAAATTATAACTGGGAAAATGTTATTCGACAAAATGTCCCTTTCATCTATACCAAATTTAAGTTCTGAATTTAAATAACATAAATAAAAAATAATATAACCTAGAAAATATTTTACAAATACCAATGAGTATATAATTATACAAATGAGATCTTTCAGAGCACCGTATTTGAGAAAAATATGCCAAAAAGTTCATTTTCATTTTAACATTTCAAAAAAGTTGATATTTTGAGTTTTTAGTAACACTTGCGATCCGTTTAATAACTTTTTTGTGTATGAATATAATTACAAACAGAACTACTCACTTCAATTTATTCATAATTAAATATTATTCACGTAAAACATCCTATTAAAAGTAAATGAACATCATCTGTCAAAAACGTTTGACATTTCACGTATTAGCCACCTTCCATTGTTTTATTTAAATTACGCTTCTACAAAAATTTTCAAATTAAAAATGTAAAGTATTTAAGCGATTTTAAAATAATATCTCACCTATCCGACCATCTCTGGATTGGCACAAATTTTTCAAGACTAAGACTGGCCAAATCGGTTTAGCCATTTTCGAGTTTTACCGAATCAATTGGTCGAGAGCTCCATTTTTATATATAAGATAATAATTACTATTAAATTAAAATTAACAATTTGCATAAAAATGATATATAACTTAAAGTGAAAACTGTGCTTTATAATTTTTAATTTTTTACATTTTTAATTTATTTAATTAAAGTTACAACTGTAATGCATATACATTTAGTAATTGTATTGTTTTAAAAATAGATTGACAAGTACGGGTCCACCCAGTGGTAGATCCCGTATATAGGAAAAAAAACAAACAAAGCTACTAATCGTCAGTAGTTGCATAGACTACTAAAACTAATCAAATTCTTAACATAAATTAACAAGTGCTAATATGTTAGATCGATGAGTTTCTTCCTCTTGAGTCTGAATTGAAAGTTTGTATTATATAGCGTGGCTGCTAGATTGTTGCAGTAGTTGACAATTGTAACCTTGTATTTCTATGAAAATCTTTTAATCTCTTCTTCTATTGTAGACAGGTTAGTATCTTGGTGCAGTAGCCAAGTTGGGACATATCTAGGTGCATCTACTAATTGGTTTATAAGTTTATAAGTTCTGAAATCTTTGTAGAATGTTATTATTACTTCTTTTACCTGATCCCCACAGTTGGATTCCTTAAGTCCATACTGGTTTCAGGGCTGTTTTGTATAATAGAAATTTGTTGTATGTTGATATTTTGGACTTTGTATCCTACAGCTAGTTAACTTCCCGTAGGGCAAGTTATAGCAATCGCAAAAAAAACAAAAATGAAAATTTGTATATATCTTTACCTTAACTCAGTTTTTAAAAGAACGGAGCGTCCGATTTGAATAATTCAAAAAATATTTTATTTGTATTAACAAGATGAAAAACTGATCGAATTTTCATGAAGGCAGGTCTAGCGGTTTCGGAGATCTAGTAAAAAAAATTTAAAAAAAAATGCCATTTGGCGGTCAAAAATGATCATTAGACATATGCACATCAAATTATCAGATATTATATAGAGATTTTCACAATAAGTATAAATTTTGCAGTTAAAGCAGTATGATTGCTTTTAAAAAAAGTTCAGAATTTTCAAAATATTTCAAAATAAATTTTTCTTCAATAAGTCTTTTTTTTTCAAAAAAAAGTAAATTTTTGTCAAAAATTTATAGTTTCTCAAAAATCTAATTTTTTCAGAGTAAATTTTTTTCAAGAATGTTAATCTTTTTAAAAGAAAATGATTTTTGGTACGCGAAGTTTCAGCAATTTGCCCTGAGACACGATGCCATGCGCCTCACTAGTGCAATTTTCTTCTAATAATTTCTAGCTGCTGTCTCTTTATTTGGATGTGTAATTTCCAGTTCAACCGCCTGTCTAGTGTTATACCGAGATATTTAATAGAATCTCGTTGTGGTACAGGTTTATTAAAAATCTTAACTAAAGTTCCTCTTTCAGTAGCCGTGTAGCGGTGTTGGCGTTTTCGTGTTGAACAATAACGCAAGTGTCGTCAGCAAACACAGCTATATTAGTGTGATAATTTGCAGGATCATTTGCTGTATATATCTAGAAAAGTGTTAGACCTAAAATATACCTTGAGGGACACTTGCGTTTATAGCTTTAGTTTTAGACTCAGCATCATTTAAAAACACGTAAAATTTCCTGTTTTTTACATAGGATTTCAACAATAAAAATATGTCACTCAAAAAATGTTTTCTTATCTTATATAGAAGTCCAACGTGCTAGACTTTGTCGAAAGCGCTCGCTAGGTCAAAGAAGATCGCAGAACAGTATTGTCTTGAATGAAGCGGTGAATTTATAGTATTTACAACACTGAGGATTTCATGTATTGTTGAGTGTCGCTCTCTGAAGCCGAACTGAAAGTTTGGGATCATGTTTTCGTTCAGGAATTAGGATTATCTTACCGAACTTCTCTATCAGTAGTTTGGAAATGATTGTGTTCTGAAGCTAGCGTTAAACAATATTACCAAAAATCTCCTAAATGTGATTGGTACTTCGTTCAGCATTTTTATTGTTTTTTATCCTGGAATGGTGATTTCCTACGATTTTGCATGTTTATCGTTAAACGTGTGTAACTTCAGACAAATTTGTTCTTATATGGTGGGACTCCGAATTAACTACATTGCTTAATAGATTGCTAATGAATTGCTTTTCTGCAATATTACATTTTCCAGGCACTGGTTGAAAGATGCCTTGAATATTTTTAGCAAACACAACAGCTTTTTCTTCATGAGTTTTTGTCCAGGATTGATTTGATTGATTTTCTTATAGGAGGTAACGATATAATTGTTTTTTTATGTATTTATAAGCTTTCCAAAGTGAATAGTTAGTACCCTGCGTAACAGATAGTTTATTCAAATAGTTGGTGACAGCTTCATTTGTGTATGCATTTACAAGACTTTATAGGTTTTTGCAAGCGTGGTTAAAATTTCTTTTGTCCGTTGGAGATCTTATTATTTGCCAAATTTTACGTTGTCTTATTTTAAAATGATCTACCGCTACCGCAAGGTGTTTTTTATTTCAATGGTACAGCACTGTGGCTGATGAAATTCTATTTGAGGCGTAAAGTTTTGAGCATGCTGTAGTATTTTGGTTACTTTGATTCAAAAATATTACAATGAAATTTGTTATCAAACATTGAGCGATATGAGTTTTAGTCGGTTTGCTTGTTCGTAAGGAGTTTGTCTTCGGTGTTAAATAGTATCTTCGAGTTATACTTGAGGACAACTGGAGAATGACCTAAATTTAGATCCAAGCATAATTCTATTTTAATGTGATTTATATTAATATTGTTTATTATAAAAAAGTCTAATATGTTGGGTAATTTATTTAAATCAGTTGGCCAATATGTTGGCCTTTCAGTGGATATCGGTTTAGAATTATGTGAATCTATAGCCTTTAAGTGTTTCCGCTCTCTCGGGGTAGTTACGCGTCATCCCCAGTAGCAGTTCTTAGCATTAAAATCACTATCTGCAATATATCTATTCTAGGCGGACAGTATATTGCAGAGATAGTTAATTTATTCAAGGGTAATTCTATGAACACATTTGGTGCTTGAAGGTATTCAGTACCGTAAGGCTCCGTTAGATGGTGTTTGATTTTAGTTTATATTGATACGGTTGCAGTACCGCCGTGTGCTCTTCCACTCGGATGTTGAGTACTATATAAATAGTAGTTAGGTATTCGCAAAAAACTTTTATCCGTGAACTGAATTTTATCAATGAGCATTACGTCGACATCGTTATATGAGAGAAAATATTTAAGTTCTTGAGTATGCTGACTCAAGCCATGGCATTCCATAGACAGACTTAAAGTTCTGAAGCCATTATTTGGTTTTTGTTAAAATTGTAGTTAAAAAATTAAGCATATTGCCCACCTATTCGGTTAATGTGTTCAGCATTGTTTTAAGTTTAGCGATATCATTGATATTACTTTCCATTACTTGATTCGTACTGCTTGGTATTTTTTGTGTTGTATTTCTGTTTTGGCTAGTAATTCGCGAGTAAGATAAGTCTTGAATTACTGTAGGATTTATGTTAATATTAAGATTGTTAGTTGGTTGTAGTCTCTGCCGTAATGGAGAAAATTTTCGATTGAGCTCTTCTCTTGAGTACTAGGACTAGACATCGCCTGTAGTTTGTAGATTGATCTTGACCGCAGAGTACACGCATGACGTTTTTCTTAATTTTGCCTATCCAAAACATCGTGGACTAACAACTGTCCACTCGTTGTTCGACTCTGGTAGACACATGTTGTTTTGAACGTCGCGCGTATGATATAATGGTAAGTCGTCTTGAGTGTAAATATTGTTATTGCATAACATCTGGATGTAGTTTTCATTCTAATTACTGAAAAAATATTCAAATTTCTTAATTTATTGGAGATTTTATTTGTGTAGACTGTGTCTGTTTTCAATATTTTTGTAATTGTTTCTGCGTTAATTTTGATATATTTTTAGTGTTTTTACTGATCCTGGTTTTATGTTTGGTTATTTTACTGATTTTTTTCCGAAAGCAATAAGTGTCTTTGGCAAAGTGAGTGTCTCGCAAAAATGTTCGGTTTCGATTCCAACTTTAGTGCTACATGAAACTTCAATCTTGTAAACATCTTTGTTGTTACTTTTCTGTGCGAGGTCCACTATGAAAATATTACACTGTGGATACTTCAATATTCTGCTTCTTGAAAGTGAGATATTCACTATTTTATGTCCCAGTTTATCTAAGCCATTACTCAAGATAACTAATACTCAAGTTGACTTTCTTCTGGGCGTTACTGATTTATTTTAATCTGTAAGAGTTTTGGGCTTCACTTTCGAAAAGATAACAATAGGCTTTATGTCTCCTACGTCGAGTATGAATATTGGTGGAGGTCTTATTCCAACAGGTTGTAGAGTAGCCGGTTCTAACAAATTATTATCAACTTCGTAGAATTATTAGTTAATGTAGTGTTTAACCAGTAATTCTTTGTAGTTTTCGTTTGAAGTATAGTGGAACTAGAACACCATGTATCATTGTTTTTGCATTTTCTGTTATTAACAACTGTCCACTCGTTGTTCGACTCTGGTAAACATGTTGTTTTGAACGTCGCGCGTATGACGTAATGGTAAGTCGTCCTTTTTTATATACCTTTATTTATTCTTTTGTCAATCAAGACTTAAAAAGTCTTATAATGCAAAACTACTTGCTTAGGTAATAAAAAATAAACAAATAAAGTAAACTTGTTAAGTAAACCACTCGTTGTTCGACTCTGGTAAACATGTTGTTTTGAACGTCGCGCGTATGATGTAATGGTAAGTCGTCCTATTTTATATACCTTTATTTATTCTTTTGTCAATCAAGACTTAAAAAGTCTTATAATACAAAACTACTTGCTTAGGTAATAAAAAGAACAATCAAATAAAGTAAACAATATACATAATAAGAAATAATAATTAAGAAACTAAAGGAAAATTATAAAGTAAAGTAGAAATAAAAATATAAATTAAACAAAATTGACGTTGTGTAAGGTGTTGCCGACTTAGATTTGCCGGAACACGCATTTGTTCATTGCAGCGGTAGATCAACGGTCCATTACCTTTTCAGGCATCTTGTGGGTCTGGGCAATATTTTTATGGTTGGATTTGCGTGGATTTGCAGTTTGTTGTTGTAGGCTAAGCTTCTTGATATTATTTGTTCATGAACTGTTCTGATATTTAAATCTTTGTGGAGGCGGAAGTTTGTGATATACGACGGTGCATTTGTCAGTAAACGTAACATTTTGTTTTGACATCTTTGTATAATGTTGGTGTTGGATTTACTGGCACAGCCCCAGAGTTCTATGCCATATGTCTAGATGGGGATGATAGCCGTTTTGTAGATGAGGACTTGGTTCTCAAGTGATAAATTACTTTTTCTGCCTAACAGCCAATACAGATCTTTTATTCTCAGCTGAATTTGTTTTTTCTTGTTGAGTATATGCTTTCTCCAGTTTAATTTGGTGTCAAGGTGCATACCTAAATATTTTACACTGCTGCAATTCGGAATGATTGAATTATTGAGGAGGACAGGAGGACTATTGTGCTTTTTCAAAGAAAAAATATTATGTTGAGATTTGTCGGTGTTGATTGTGACATTCCATTTGGTTCTAGTGATATAAGATATTTTTGGATTTTATCAGTGGCAATTGCAATATCCATGTTGTTCGAGATTATTGCTACGTCATCGGCGTATGTGCAAATCATAAAATCTTCATCAGTAGGTATATCTCTTGTGTAAAAATATAAAGTATTGGACTTAGGACGCTGCCCTGTAGAATACCACACTCTATGTAGCGAGTGCTTGAATAATCACCTTCAATTCTCACACGAAATTCTCTATTACACAAAAAGGAGTATAGAATGTTGAAGTATTTGGGAAAAGTAGCTTGTATTTTAAAAAGAAGTCCTGTGTGTGATACTTTGTCGAAAGCTTGACCTACGTCAAAAAATACTGCTACTGCATTTTTTGTAGTTTAAAGAATCCAGAATATAGGTAACGGTTCTATTATATTGTTGGGTTGTTGAGTGGTCCTTTCTGAATCCGAATTGGTGGTCTGGGATCCATTTCCCCCTGAATGATCTTTGCCTAGTTTGAGTAAAATTAGTCTTTCAAGAATCTTGGATAAAACTGGTAAAAGACTAATTGCTCGGTACGAACTTTATGCGGATTTTTATTTTTCTTAGGAATTATTATTATTTCAAGCTGTAGGCCAATAGTTGAATTCAAGAATTGCATTGTATATATTGGTTAAAAATATTATAGAGTTTTTTTTTGGCAATTCTTTTAGAATTTTTGGAGTGATATTATCGATGCCAGGGGTAGGATTTTTTTTTCATTTTTTGATTGCACAAGCAACATCATTTGAAGAGAAATGTTTTATTCGAGATGAGTCAATATTTAATTGCCACGAGTTATTGCGGACTGGACCTTGGGACAGATTTGTATCGGTAAAAATTTTGAATCCAGTAAAGCCCTGTATTGTTTCTAATTTGAAAATTTGTTGTGAAGGATAGCTGAAGGTTGTTCAGTTACAGAAATTGTGCTAAATGTTAACACAATTGCAGAATGATCTGACGAAAGATCATAGCTGTTCTCTATGTCAAAATTATTTGTGGGGATACCTTTGATTATGAAAAAATCCAGAAGATATGGTACTTTGTCTGAATCCGAGGGCCAATAAGTAGGACTGCCTTGTCATTATTCCAGTTATTAATTAGAGTGGTTAACATGTTGATAACAAGGCTATTTTGTTGCATAAGTTGACTGAAAAGAATCTTGAATTCTGAGAGAAAAGACGATAAAGTGATAGAATCCGAGTCCGTGGTTGGATTTGAGAAAGTACGTTGCTGATTTTTTGTGGCGTTTGCATAGGATACTGAGGGTTAGTGGGATTAGGAGTTGCGGTAAATTCTTGTGAATTGATTTTAGTTGGGATTGAAGGTGTAGGATATGGGACGTTATTTGATTCTTTATAGAGATTTCTACATCTTGGCTCGACATTTTCTTTGTAGAAACTACATCCTCTGTAATTAGCAGTATGCGCACCGTCACAGTGATAACAGTGGGCTGGAGTATTGGGGTCTTTGGTATAATCTTTTGTTCTATGATTTTCACCACATTTTAAACATATGAAAGGTCTGTTACAGTAAGCTTTAGTATGATTATATAATTGGCAACATGTGCATTGCACTATGCTGCTGGATTTACGCGGTGGTTCTACCCTGATTATATGATTTAATATTTTATAGAGGTTCTAGATATTTTTATTATTTTTACTGGGCTCTAGGTCTACAAAAGATTTCTAGATTTTATCTTCTACGTTTATTGAAGATAATGCAGAAAATCTGTTATTAGTAGATATATTAATTTGTAAAGGAACATGAGAAGTTTTTCGTTTTTTAGGCGTGAATACTTGCCAAAAGTTAGGATTAGAATCAGTAGCTGGTTGTTCCGAAGAATGTATATCGTATTCCATATTATTAAGATTTTGCGATGTTGGCGAGTTCTTTTCCGATGGTTAACGTCAAATTTATTGAGATCTTTGTTATTATCAGTAGAATTTGAAGAATTCACTTGAGATGAACTTGATGAAATAGCTATACTTTTATGGTTTTTTTGTTGAAATCTGTTTTCTGAATTTGCTTTGTCTTGCCAGAGTTATTTCTTTACTAGGATCTGCAGAAATATCCATATCATTCAAAACATTAAACAATTGAACAATAGGCAAGACCGGCTCTTTGTCCCCTCCGATGGGGACCATGTTTCGTAACTCCGAACTACACTCACTGATAAGAGTCTTTTATTTGAACACTAACAGGTAGAAAGGTAAACTGAACTGCACTGAAATAATGTTTTTATCTACAATAGAACACGATGTGCACCGTACGGCTGTCGGTGTAGGAATCCGGTAGGTCGTCTTGAGTATAAATATTGTTATCGCATAACATCTGGATGTAGTTTTCATCCTAATTACTGAAAAAATATTCAAATTTCCTAATTTATTGGAGATTTTATTTGTGTAGACTGTGCCTGTTTTCAATATTTTTATAATTGTTTCTGAGTTAATTTTGATATATTTTTAGTGTTTTTACTGATCCTGGTTTTATATTTGGTTTTTGTGTTATCTACTGATTTTTTTCACTTGTGTTTTCGACTACAGAAGCGAATACATTATTTATGTTATTAATGTTATATAGTGTGTGTATGGCATTTGGAACGCACGCTCTGAGTTCGTTGGGTTGGTTTCCGTCGTACAGGATTGCATTTTTCTGTCCGTAGACAGGGTCACACATGTCACTTAAACGATATGATAATATTCGCAGTGTTATTGTTTATCACTTAGAATTATTTATTATAAATAAAATTTTATCGAACTCAAACTGGGCATGTCACACTAGGAGACACACATTTGAACTGTAATGATATAAATTATGTCAATAGCACTATACTACAGGTAAACAATGTGACGTCACAGCACTAGTTTATAATTTGATTTCTCGATCCGGCCTCTTCGACAGTTGGCGAGTGAATGAATTTTTCACTCATACATCCATTTTTTAGAAGATAAGCACAATGGTTCAATTTGACTTGAGGCAATTATATTGTAAAAACCAAACTAATAATATCAAAACAAATGACATATATCAAACAAACAACTATCTGGCTATGTCCCAGCTAACTTATCATTGTAGAAATGCCTATATATTTAATTAATCTCTTGTAAAATAGTTTCGTTAACTTAATATACTTTTTTATTTACTATTTTTCATTGTTCACACCTTTGCCATGGTAAAAGTTGCATTGGTCCTTTTCACCCAACTCACGTATAAGCTTTTATAGAAGTTATATAGAAAAACTATTAAATCTAACTTAAAGTGAAAACTGTGTTTTATTTGAAGTTAACGATACATCGTATAAAACAATTAATAACGCCATACTTAAAAATTATATTAAGGTCTCGTAAACTAAACGACAGTGCTGCAAGGAAACTAACAACGCAAGAAAATACTTTTGTTACAGATGATCAAACATTGCCGTTTTCCTTCCGATAGCAACGTTGTAGAATTATGGAGGTGACTGATTATGGATCTGTTTTTCTCTACTTTTAAAAATTCTCATCTTTCCTTGTATTTAAGATATCAGTGATAGACTTTTTTATCTGTGAATCTCTAATATGCGCTTTACCAAATATATTTTTTTATTTTCTCAAAATATTATTATTAATAACTTATAAAAAATATAGTAAAAATATTATTTGCCTTTTGTTGCGGCTTTTCAAACATCGTATAAAATTCATGCCCTTATGCCTAATTTTTTTCCATCTTTTACATTCATAATTTGCGCATGCGTTCAGTACATACTGAAGTAATAAAAAGTTCAGTACATACTGAAGTAATAGATAATAATAATAAAAAGATTCTGTAAAAAAATTCAAGTAAATCTGTCTACTAGACCTAGACATAAAATAACCCCTTAATAACAAAAAATAATTTAATTAAAAAATTTAAATGATAAACAAAACACACTATTCCTAGTTTTTCAAGACCATTACAATGAAAATCAAACAAATATTGAAATAACATAAATGGGCGGAATTTATACCTTACAAAATCTGTAACGTAAAATAACTGTGTCTACCTACAGCAACAAGTGCACATGCACTTATCAACATGCATGGATAAAATGTTGTTCATTTCTGCTAATTATAAAAAAACAGCTTGGCCGGTTACTGCGCAAATTTTTAAATTCGAACTCTTATTAAGTTACAACGATTTGCTTTGAATTTTGGTGCAGCCGTTTATGAGAAAACATCGCTCACATACATATAAACATACATTAACACATATACTTTCTTCATATTTGGTCTCTTAGAATGACTACATAAAACTTACAAATCGGATTTTTTGGCAAAAACCTTTGAAAAGTTAAAAAAATGAAATGCTTTAACTAATTTTTGCTGAAGCACACAAAAGCATATAACAGAACCAGTTTTTAGGGAATTTATTTTAAAAGAAAAATCTTTTTATCTGCTACTCTATTTATAAATTCATTATGTTTATATTATTGATGTATAATGATTAATGTATTGAAAATTTAAATCCAGCTAAGATATTGTATCAAACTTACCTTAACGGGAACTGGCGATCTTTCTCTAAATTGTATTTCAACGTTTTCCATGATTCGCGGGCTAGGTGGCTTTATCTTGCGAGCATTTGATTTTCCCGCGGGCTTGTTCATATCTTGTTGTGCTGAAGCGGGAGTTCCTAGTTTCATCATACTGGCTGGTACCAAATGCTGTGTAGAGAATATTTATTAATGATATAATATATGATGCAATCAAATTTTGAAGACATAGATACAAATTTAAAACTAACGTTCAAGTTATTCTCGTTTGAACTTGTTCTTGTTTCGTTCGACGCTGATTGCTCATACGGATACCATCTGGGATAGTTTTCGTTCTGCAAAAGAGGAGTAAAATTAATATTGTGTACTGTAAAAAAATGTGTTATATATTTATTTATTTTAAAAAAAATTTTTTTTTTTAATTATTTAGATATAATTTTAAGTTATATTAATCGCAAATGAATCGAAAATGATATTTTTTCTTATCTTCACGTTTCAAGGCATTCTGAACATTTTGGTATACCTCAAAATGTGTATGTGTGTGTATGTATGTATGTATGTTCAATTACTATTGAATCTGATTAGTTTTTCGCTAAGGCTGGTCTAGCCGTCTCGAAGATACAAAGCAAAAAGTGCAAATAGAAATCAGAACCTTACGCCCTGAATCTTTTCCTTATGTCGTATTTTTTAGATGGTGATTGTTGATCCTTTCATATTTGATTACTTCATTATTGGAAATTATCTACTAAAGCGGACATAACTTATTAAAACTTCCCGAAAAAGCACTTTGTTTGTTTTTTTTTTTGTTTTTTTTTTTTACAAAATTCGTACTTATTATTAATATTCTTATAAAGTATCTGATAAAATGATGTGTTTATGTACAATGATTATTTTTCACCACCATGATGAAAAATTTCAGAAATTTGAATTTTTAGAAAATTTTGACTTTTTTCTTCTTCTTGATTAATAAATTTTCAAAATTAATAAATTTTCAGTAAATGCATTTATTGCAAACCGCCTACTCCAGCAAAATGTTTTTTGATTTAATCTAATCGGATGATCCGTTCTCTCAAAAGCTGCATAACCCTTTTTTACACCCTTTGCGCTCCATACCTTCGAAACGGCATAATTGTCTTTTGCTAAAACGCCTCGCGATCGAGTACGGACCCAATGATTTTTTGGTTATTCCATACTGTCGAAAATGTCGAGGACATTAGTTTGAACCATATAAAATTTTCATAATTAAAAATCTTGGTACGAAACCCAAAAAAGTTTACACAAAATTGGTACACATTATTAAAATCTCTACAAAATATCTGATAATTTGATATACATATGTTCAATAAACGTTTTTGACCGCCAAATGACACTTTTTTAACTTATTTTTATTGATAGTCCATAACCGCTGGACCTGTATTGCCAACAATTTTACCAGTTGTTCATTTCGTCAATACAAGTGAAATGTTTTTTGAATTGTTAAAATCGGACGCTGCGTTCTCTTAAAAACTGAGTTACCATTTTCAGCACCTTTTGCCCCGTATCTTCGGAACGGTTAGACCTGCCTTCGCTAACTAATCAGCACGTCTCTTTATCACTACGAATCGAATGTTTTTTTGAATTATTCAAATCGGTTGATCAGTGTTCCCGAAATCGGGAATACACGCGCACACACACGCATACAACCATTTTTTCTAAGGTATGCCAAAATATTCAGAAACCTTTGAAAAAAATATATGAAAATTTTCATTTTTGATTTTTTTGTGATTACCTACTATAACTTGCCCTACGGGAAGTTAAAAGATTTGATAATTTGATGTGCAAATGTCCATTGATCATTTTTGACTACCAAATGGCACTTTTTTGGATCACCAAAAACACACGCCCACTTTACTATCGCAAAAATTTAGTCAATTCTTCATTTCATTGCACAAGTAAAATGTGTTTTGAACTTTTCAATCGGATTGAGAATGGGGCTCTCTAAAAAATTGAATTCACCTTAACAAAGTTACAAGAAATGAACAGAGCTTCAATAATTTTTTCAAAAAAAGCTTATCAATTTGATAATTTTTGTTTTAAATATGATACATCAATAAAAATATTAATGAGGCGCCCTCGAATAAGTTTGATTAGCAAACGAATAACATTCGATTTCATAGAAAATTATCTAGATCAGGATTAATCCTTAAAATAAATTGCCATGACAATTTTTCGGATTTAAAATTTTGACATTCTGAAAAATTCGCCGCCCCCCAAATTGCATCCAGCACTGTATGTGTGTGTATGTATGTTTGCATACAATTTTTTTGGGAACATGGATAAACCGATTTGCATGATTCCAATTGATAGGGAGACGTGCTGATAGTTTTTGGCAAAACAGGTTCAGCCGTTTCGGAGATACGGAGTAAAAAGTCGGACGAACCGAGCATCCGATGAAGATTTCTGAACATTTTGGCATACCTCAGAAAAAAATAGATGTGCGTGTGTTTTGTATGTCCGCATTTTTTCGTCCACGTTTTCGGGCGCACGGATCAACCGATTTAAATGGTTCAAAAAAACTTTTGATTCCTATTGATGGAGATGTGCCAATTAGTTTTTGGCAAATGCAGGTCTAGCCGTTACGGAGATACGGATCAAAGAGTGCAGAAAATACAAATCGAGTTTTTAAGAGAACGGAGTATCCGATTTGAATGATTTAAAAAGCATTCAATTTGTAATGATTGGGAGAAGAGGTTTTTGCAAAGGCAGGTCTAGCCATTTCGAATATACAGAGCTAAATGTGCAAAAAATGGCAGGTCTTGAGAGAACTAAGCGTCCGATTTGAATTATTCAAAGAACTTTCTGCTTGTTTCAACAAAATAATTGCTTTTGGAAAAAAATGTTTTTCATTTTTCATTTTTCAAATTTTCTATTTTTTTATTTTTAAATTCCAAATTTGTTTTTTTTCGAAAAACATTTTTTTTGTATATCGAAAATGATTCAGATTTTAATTGTAATTCCGACTTAAGTTCTAATACTAATATTTTTGACATACGTTCTAATACTTTAAACAAATAATTTCAACTTTGCAATTCATTTTTTATAATTCTTATAAATATTAAACAATGTTACAATTTTAAAAAAAATCTATTTGAAAACAATTAATATGCTTCGATCATTTCGTTGCGGTACGGGAAGTTCCAGCAATTTGCCTTAAGGCACGATGCCATACACCACTAGTTTTATTATAAATTTAACTCCCCGTAGGGGTAATTATAGGTAGGGTAATTATATTTTTTTTAAGTTATAGTAATAGTCCAAAAATCAAAAATAAAACTTTTTACATTTCTTTACGTTTCGAAGGTTTCTGAACATTTTGCATATTTTGGATTATTCTGAGCAATTATATTGCAAAAACCAATCCAATTATATAACAACAAATAACACAACTATCTGACTATGTTAAGTAAAAACCGCAGCTAATTCATTATTGTAGAAATGTGTTTTTATGCTGTTCATAAAAAATTAGTAATCTGGTCTTTTCTAACCAATAGGCGGGATAATGAAACGGCCAAGCGGCAAACGGGTTCCATGTTTTGAAATTTCAATTTCAAGTTTAAATGAATATTACAAAATAATAACTACATTATTCAATCAATGCACAATATGAATTTTAAGAGAGCATTTTTTACAGAGATAACAGATATACCTTGATCTGGTATTTCGTCAAAAATATTCATCAGCAGAGTTGGAATAAATATTTATTGAGTTAATATCTAATGCAATTGTTATTTTTAACTTAGTTTTCTTCTTTATTTGCTATTTTTTATTTTTCACACCTTTGCCGGTTTGAAAGTGCCAGTTGGTCCTTTTTACCCCAGTCAGGTGTAAGCTTTAATAGAGGTTATATAAAAGAAATCAAACTTAAAATTAATAATACATCTTCTAAAATAATTAAACAATGTATACTTAAAAAATTTATTGACGTCTCGTAAACTAAGAAAGAGTGCTCACAACCGAAAAAATTAATAACAAAAGAAAATTTTTTGTTATGGATTTTCAAACATTGCCGTTTTTGTCCCAAGAGCAACAATAATTGATTACACATAATTTTCTCTTTACTTTTGAATATTGTTGAGAAAAATTCTTAACTTTAATTGTTGTTGAGATATTGGTGGTTGAGGTTTTTACCCGCGCTCTATCCTTTTTCAAATAAATAATTTTAAGTATGCAATTTAGTTTTTATTAACTTCCCGTAGGGTAAATTATAGTAATCGCAAAAAAATATGAAAATACACTTTTCTATATATCCTTACATTTCAAAGGTTAATGAATCTTTTGGCATATCTTAGAATAAAATGGATATATGTGTGTGTGTGTGTGCGGATACAAATTTTCATCGACGGTTTCGGAAACACGGATCAACCAATTTGAATAATTTAAAAAACATTAGATTTGTATTGATAAGGAAACGTGCTAATTAGTTTTTGCATAGGCAGGTCTAGCCGTTTCAAAGATACGGGGCAAAAACAGCCAAAAATGGTTATTCAGGTTTTGAGAGAACGAAGAGTCCGATTTGAATAATTCAAAAAGCATTTTATTTATATTGACCAAACGAAGAACTGTTCAAAGTTTTGGAAAGGCAGATCCAGCGGTTATAAAGTTACAATATTTAAAAAAAAGCCTTTTGGCGGTCAAAAATGATCATTAGACATATGCACATCAAATTATCAAATAGTATACAGAGATTTTAATAATCTGCACACATTTTCGGTTTCGTACCATAATTATTATTATTATTATTTTTAATTTACGTATATAGTTCAAGCTAATGTTCTCGATATTCTCGACAGTATGGTATAACCGATTAGTATGATTGAAAAATACCACGAAAAACTATCAGGTCATCTAAACATATATTTAAAAGAATTAAGCGAGGATTGTCCCATTTGAAGATTGAAAAAAAGGCCATACGATCTTAAATAAAAGGTCAAAAAATGAAAAAAAAAAACAGAAGATAATCTCATAGAAGATAATATCTTAAATGCATTTACACCCAGCATATTGTCCTAAAAAATGTATATTATTTTGATTGGCAATAAAGAAAACTATGCTTATTTGCACAAAAAGTTGAAATTATTTGTTTAAAGTATATTAGAATTAAAAATAAAATCTAAATTATTTTCGATATACAAAACATTTATTTCTTGAAAAAAAAGTTGAAACAACAATTTTTTTTCCAAAATCAATTATTTTATTGAGACAAGCAGAAAGTTTTTTGAATCATTAAAATCGGACACTTAGTTCTCTCAAAAACTGCCATTTTTTGCACATTTGGCTCCGTATCTTTGAAATGGCTGGGCCTGCTTTTGTCAAAAACTGATAAACACTTCTCCCAATCATTACTAATTGAATGTTTTTTAGATCATTCAAATCGGATGCTCCGTTCTCTCAAAAACTCGATTTCTATTTTCTGCACTCTTTGCTCTTTATCTCCGTAACTGCTGGACCTGCCTTTGCCGAAGAAATCGGCATAGACAAATAAACACTTTAAAGGTATATCGTAGTACTGATCTTGATTTAATGAAAAATGCCTGAATCAGAAGAATATTTTACCCTGTTCGTTGAAAATAATAAAACAAACAAACGTAAGTTTCTTGGTTAGAAATCATTTCTATATTATTGGTAGTTTCTTTAAATCTTTGAAGTTATTATATCGCCAGCAAAAAAGTGTAAAAAATACAAGCAGCCATTGAATGTGTGGGAACCATCTATATAAGAGGTTCGACAACTGATGGCGTCACCAGTTAGTTATGCCTCAACTTCAATTGTGTCACCGCTTGTGGGTCCCGCTTACATTGCATCAGATGGCACCACGATATACCTTTAGACATCTCCACTCCATTGGCGCTGAGGGTATTTAACGCATAGCGCAACACAGACTAATCCTCTTTCACCGCAACCATTCATGGAGTTAAGAACTACTAACCTGGGACCACGAACAGTAGCCAGCCAGAAGAAGAAAATAATAAATTATAATTTCAATGTAAATATATCTAATATAATAAACAATATTTTATTATAATATTTGAGTTATTCAAGTAGAAATATATGTAGATGATCCCCACATAATTCGTGACCCCGACGAGTGGATAATCGAAGGAAAAAAAAAACTTCAAGCATGGATTCAGAAGGTACTTCTTCGAGGTGTTTACAAGAGTCTCCTTCAAAGCAAATTTCTCAACTCGACATAGTGAATCGAGTATCGGTGAAAATTCCACAATTTTGGGAGAACAGCCCGGATCTCTCGTTTTCACAAATTAAAGCACAGTTTGACATCGCAACAATAACCAATGAGAACACAAAATTCTCATATGTAATCGCGAACTTTGAGGAGAAACAGGCTCGCAAAGTGGAGGACGTCATTAAACAATCACCGACAGACCTCCTACCTGAAGAAAGTACTTATAAGCAGTTTATGTGCATCGGAAGAAACCAGAATCAAACAAATCCTCTCTGAAGAATAGTTAGAAGATCGCCGTTCATCGCAGTTCCTTCGACATTCACGTTATCTTGCTGGTCACACGACAATCGGTGAAAGCATGTTCAGATCACTATGGATGCAACGGCTTCCTGCGTACATACGCGCCATACTGCAAACACAATGCGACCTGCCTCTAGATAAATTAGCAGCTACCGCAGATAAAATTCTAGAGGTACAGCCGTTAATCCACCACGTAGATTCAACCAAGCAAGTGCACTATAATAAACCATCTAATCAACGCCAAAGTGATCAATCAATGTCTCCTGCTATCCCCGGAAAGCTATCCGCAGGTGTATCAAGACAAACTACGAGTTGCAAGCAGACAACAGTACACGGATTAAAACATACGGTCAAAAACACTACGCCTTAACCTCGGGCTAAGAAGAGAATTCAGCTGGCAATTCATTGTAGCAGACGTGGATTCACCAATCATAGGCTCCGACTACTGCCAGATTGCCGAAACAAAATGATCGTGGGCGAAACCACAGGTTTGTGTACAATTGGAGTAACTCTTAAAACACCCCAAAGAAGCATAAAAACTCTTAAAAATAAAAAGTCAGTAATACATAACATATTGGCAGAGTTTCCAAATTTAATCAAACCGTCTGGAACACCACATAAAAAAGCACAAAACAACGCATTCAATAATCACAACACCAGACCCACCAGTGTCCTGCCGTCCACGACGTCTTGCGCCTGATCGTTACAAGTTCGCAAAGGCCGAATTCAAAGTAATGCTCCACGAAGGAACAGCCCGGCGTTCAAAGAGTTCATGGCCTTCGGCCTTATACCTAGTCGAAAAGAAGGATGGAGGATGGCGGCCTTGTGGCGACTACCGTGCACTCAACGCACGAACTATACCAGACAAGTACCCAATTCGTCATATCCACGACTTCTCCACCAATCTACAAGGATGTACAATCTTTTCAGTAATAGACTTGGTCAAAGCGTATACGCAAATACCGGTCGAAGAACGAGAATATTTACGTGTAATATTCGAACGCCTAGCTAGTAATGGAATATTAATTAATGAGACAAAAAGCACTTTTTGTGCTCTGCTAGGTTATGAAATTTCCGCAGGAGGCACCAAACCACCATCTGCACGTATAGAAGATCAAAAGAATTTTCCTCGCCCAGATAATCGTCGTTTCATTCCGAATGCAGCATCACATCAAACAGCACTCCATGATGCGTTAGCAGGTATAAGAGGCAATCAAACAATCACGTGGACTCCGGAGCTAGATCAGGCATTTCAATGCTGCAAAGAAAGTTTGAATAAAATTACATTGCTACAACACCAAATTCACGGCGCTTTATTGGGACTTTTCACAGATGCCTCTCAAACTGTAGGAGCCTGCGTGCAACAACTGGTGAACAACAAGTGGCAACCACTAGCATTTTTCTCATACAAAATGAATTCGCGACAGAGCTCATGACCAGCTTATCATCGTGAGTTATTAGCAGTCTATTTGGATGTACAACATTTCAGACAATTTTTTGAGGCCCATCACTGCACAATATACACTGATCACAAACCATTAACTATTGCATTCAACTAACGCCATAAAAAACTTCCGCCAATTCAATTAAACCATCTAAATTTTAATTCACAGTTTACAACAGACATAAAATACATCAGAGGCCAGAAAAATATTATAGCTGATACACTGTCACGAGTCAAAGCCATTACAAAAGATAATTTACTTAATTTCGAAATTCTAGCACAGCAGCAGAAAGATGATGCAGAACTTAAACGCCTTTTGATGCAAGACACCAAACTACAATTAGAAGAAATTCCAGTACCAGGCACAAACATAAAGTTGTTTTGCGACACGGCGAAGGCTCAGCCACGGCCTTATATCCCGGCACCATTGCGGAGACAAATATTTAAATCATTACATGGTTTGAGTCACCCTGGGATACGAGCAACTTTGCGTCTTATCACTGCACTGTACGTATGGCCATCTATACAGAAAAACTGTCACGATTGGGCTAGAGCATTTCAGGATTGTCAAAAATCCAAAATAACACGGCATGTACATGCACCTCACGGAATATTTCCCTTGCCAACAGCAAGATTTGTACATGTACACATCGATATAATTGGTCTTTTACCTCCTTTTAACTCTTATAAATATTGTTTGACAGCCATTAACCGATTTACCAAATGGCCAGTAGTATACAAGGAATATCTGCAGAAGAAGTAGCGGTTGGATTTTTATCATGCTGGATATCCCGTTTTGGAGCCCCAGTCAAAATAACGACGGATCGAGGTACTTAATTTGAATCTGAATTATTCAGATCATTAAACAAATTGACAGGTACCATTAAGATCAGGACTTGCAGCTATCATCCATGTTCCAACGGACTAATAGAACGCTTCCATCGACAACTCAAGACTGCGATAATGTGTTACAAAGAAAACACATGGTTGGAAGCACTTCCGCTAATCCTATAAGGCATTCGAAACGGTTACAAACCTGATATCAAGATGTCAGCAGCTGAAATGGTGTATGGGGAACCACTCCGCCGTTCTGGAGAAATTTTTGAATTACACAAAAATTCTCAAAATTTAAGACATCCAGCTGATCTACTCTCGAGACTTCGACAACACGTTGCACATCTTCAACCAAGTAAATCTAGTAATCACACAAACATCAAACCATTTATTTTTCAGGACCTATAAACATGCACGCATATTTTCCTCCACGACGATACTATCAAGATGTCACTCCAACAACCATATCAAGGTCCATACGAAGTTCTTAAGAGAGATGATAAAACTGTAACCATGCGAATACAGAAAGGAAGTACACGGGTGTCCATCGATCGCATCAAACCAGCCTACATCATCGCAGATCTAGTAGACCAACCAATCATCACCAAAGCGGAAAACAACTATTTCACTCGATCAGGCCGAAAAGTTCATTTTCGAATACCATGACCTCCAATCTCCACGGCGGCTCCTGTGGGAACCATCTATATAAGAGGTTCAACAACTGATGGCGTCACCAGTTAGTTATGCATCAACTTCAATTGTCACCGCTTGTGGGTCCTGCCTACATTGCACCAGAGAGCACCACTATATACCTTTAGACACCCCCACCCCATTGGCGCTGAGGGTATTTAACGCATAGCGCAACACAGATTAATCCTCTTTCACCGCAACCATTCATGGAGTCAACAACTACTGACCTCGAACCACGGACAGTAGTCAGCCAGAAGAAGAAAATAATAAATTATAATTTCAATGAAAATATATCTAATATAATCAATAATATTATATTATAATTGAGTTATTCAAGTAGAAATATATGTATATGATCCCTACAAATGTATGTCAATTTTAATTGCATGAAATTCTTCAAACACAATTATACGAGGAGTGAAGTTGCAGAAACAATATTTGTTTAGGCGTTGTTTAACATAATCCACTATGTGAACAAATATTAAAAAATTTATTAATCAGCAATTACTACATTTTTCTAATGAAGGTTAATTTTTAAATGCTAATTACAATGACAAACCTATCATGTCTTAATTGAAGAATGACTTTAATTACATTATTGTTTTTAAATATATAATTTATAATTTATCATTATATAAATGTGTATAATTGTTGACACTAATGAATGTGTCCATCACGAGTGTTACCATATTACTAATAAACATTATTCAAAATTGTTATATGGTGTATTTATTTTTACTTAACTTAAATTTGCTAATTTGTACAGTTGCAAATAAGTTTTACTTCAATCGCGTGTGATCCTTACGCGCACTCTTTTTTACAATAGTTCCGGACTTTGATTACTTTATGGAATCTTTTCGGTTGTGAATAGGTTTGGCCTATTTCTTGCTAAGAAATTTCTTGCTAAATTTACTAGAACCAATATCAGTAGTAGTCCTGTAAATACTAATGACATATGCTTAATAGTACTTTTTGACTTTCTATGATTTTATATTCAGTTTGAAAACCTTTGATGAATAATATCATTTTTATTAGAGTTTCAATAACAGTGATATAGGTCAAACACACACTTTGTTGTTATTAACATTATAAGCAACATGATGTTAATTATAAAAAAATCTTCTATTTTCAAATATGAATCTGCTTTGTAATTGTACTAATTTAGTGTATGAGCAAGATACTAATGTACAAGAAAGATACATAAGTGTGACAGAAGAAATAAACAATTTACATAGATTGCGCAAATTGCGAATATTTATAATTTTCAAGCAGGCTTAAATAATGGGCAAACTACATACAAAGATAATTATCACAAATAAATAACAAGTGACAACATTGTAAATTTTAGCATTAAAAATCTCTTCGTGTTTATGCGCCTGTTATACAATTTTTGCTATAAGTAATTGCTTACATATAGGTTTAGATGACATTTCTATAATATTGATTGAAGGTCAATATGAGATACCTGAAGCAATCAATCGATACCTAGGTAACGGATGCCATAGATAAAATATATTTGATTTCCATGTAAGTCGATAGGAGCTTATACCTACTTACAATATTACTATGATTACAATTATTTGTTTATTTCATTAGCACTTTCTAATTTTTGTTTGTGAAAAGGATAAATCTACTTTAAATAATCTATTATGATTTGCTATATAAAAGTTTTTGAGAACGTTGCAATGCAAAAATCGAGTTTAAGTTGCTTACCATAACTCATCACACTTAATCTTTTCTTTAATTAAACCATTATATGAAAAGCTAGAAAACTGTTGTTATAAATAAAAATTTATGTAACGTTTTGACAGTAATTATACAAAGCAGAGACAAATGATGTGTTTTGAACATTGAATTAGAAAAGCAACACCAAAATAAATTTTGTTGTTAGAAACGACTTTATTACCAGAAATATGCAACAGAACACAGCAAAATCATTTTAAACAAAGTTTATGAATGTAATGATTTGAGGGCTTATATCTTAAGGTCTGCGTGTGAAAAATTCTAATCAATTACACGCAGTAGTAATAGTAGAATATAAGGAACTGATAAAGACTTGAGAAAGCATCAGTTGATGCAAATAGGCAAATCACAATACATGAGATTCCATGTATAATTATTAAACTCAATAGTTTAATAGTTAATATAACGAAACATAATTTATTAAAAACAAATGGCAAAACCACAAACAAAGTAACTTATCTGTATATTATTAACAGTGATTATTAAAAAAATCGAAGGAAAAACTTGCTTTTGACTCTTTAAGAGCGATTATCATGTTGACGTAGGGCGCTAACTAAAAGCTATAATGAGAACTTGTTCAAACAAACATACTAAATCTTCCGCTACCTTGAACCTTTTCTCAAAATCAATATTCTCAAAATTAGCAATTGTAATTTCTATTTCTAATAATGTAAGTGTAGAACCATAGTAATATTGTAACTAATTACGAGCTCCTAGCACCATATGCGGAAATCAAATATATTTTATCTATGACATTCGTTACCTAAGTGTCGATTGATTGCTTCAGCTTAGCTGTTATGACGAGTGTCATTACCATACCCTGGCACAACTGTACCCTTTTTTAGGTTTTAACTTTTTACCCGAATTTTTTAACTATAAAATTTTCAAGTATATTACCATTTTACATTCCAGATTCATGGCGCTAACTTTTGACAAAACTTGCCAACATACTTTAGTACATTTGTCTTAAAGAAGAACCTCTTAAAGATGCTCGATTTGAAAAAAAAAAATTCATAGCTCAACAAAACGTCTAAATACTTAAAAACTTGGAGCAATTGTGGTATTGTTTTCGAATGTGGTCCTAAATATGTTATTTACGGTTAAGGTTTCAAAGTTTACATAAACAAAATTAGTAACTAGTGGTGCATTGCATCGTGCCTTAAGGCAAATTGCTGGAACTTCTCGTACCGTAATTAAAAATTCGAAAAATGAATATAAACAATAATTGTTTTCAATAATTTCAAATAGATTATTTATTATAAATGCATGCTGTAAATATATAAGTGTTTATTATATTGGGCGACGAGCGTATTCTACAAACAACTTATGTGTATGTTTACAAGAAATTTGTAACTTTTTTTTTAAAATATGATCTTTTTGAAAATATTGTAATTTTTTCAAAATTTAAAATAAAATTTTAAAGCTCGAAGTTTTTTGAAATTATTTAAAGAAATCGATTTTTTAATATTTTTTGAAAATTTGAAAATTTTCGAAAATGGCCGATTTTTTTGAAAATTTCGAAATATTCTCAAATTTTTGTAAAACCACTTTTTTGCACACCGCTTACACAAGCAAAATGTTAAAATTATCTATTCGGATGATCTGTTGTTCTCAAAAACGGCCTAACCATTTTTACACCCTTTGCGCTCCATACCTCCGGAACGGCAAGATGTGCCTTTTGCAAAAACGTTTCGCGCTCGATCACGAACCGAATGTTTTTTCAATAATACAAATTGGTTATTCCATACTGTCGAAAATGTAGAGGAAATGTGTTTGAACCATATAAATAAACTTCAAAATCTTGGTATGGAACCCAAAAAAATTGACACAACTCTGATAATTTGATGTGCATATGATGGCTATATGAACATTTTTGACCGCCAATTGGCATTTTTTTGGCTTTTTCTATTGAGAGTTCATAACCGCTGGACCTGCCTTTCTAAAAATTTAATCAATTCTTCGCTTAGTCAATACAAAGAAAATGTTTTTTGAATTATTCAAATCGGACACTCCGTTCTCTCAAAAACTGATTTACGATTTTTGGCTCTTTCTTCTCGTATCTTTGAAGCGGCTAGACCTGCCTTTGCTAAAACCTAATCAGCACGTCTCCTTATCAATACGAATAGAAAGTTTTTTAAAATATTCAAATCGATTATTCCGTACTCTCGAAAATTTCGAGAACATTTGTTTGAATCATATACGTGAATTTTAAAATTTTAAAAATTTACACAAAATGTGTATGCATTATTAAAATCTTTATAAAATATCTGATAATTTCATGTGCATATGTTTAATAATAATTTTTTACCGGCAATTTTTTTAACTTCCCGTATGGTAAGTTATAGTAATCGCAAAAAATCGCATATCTTTACGTTTCAAAGGTTTCTGAATATTTTGGCATACCTCAGAAAAAGTTGATGTATGTGTGTTCGTGGGTATGTGTGTGTGTAGTACGTATGTGTGTATGTTTGGATACAATTTTTTGCCCACGCTTTCGGGCACACAAATCAACCGATTTGAATGGTCCAAAAAACATTCGATTCCTATTAATATGAAGACGTGCTGATTAGTTTTTCGTGATGACGGGTTTAACCCTTTCGGAGATTTGGGGCAAAAAATTGCAAAATGGTAATTCAATTTTTGAGAGAATAGAGCGTCCGATTTGAACGATTCAAAAAACATTTTACTTGTAACTTTAAACGGATGAAAAACATTGAATGAATAAAAAACATATACTTGAAATGAATAATTGCTGAAATTTTTGGTAAAGCAGGTCTAGCGGTTTCGGAGATACAGAGGAAAAAATAATAAAAAAATGATATTTGGTGGTCAAAAATGAACATTAGACGTATGCACATCAAATTATCAGATATTTGATGAAGTTTTTAAAAGTTATTAATAATTTTTTATTACAATTTTTATAGATTTCGTACCAAGATTTTTAATTATACGAATCAAGCAAATTTCAAGTTTTGTAGACAAATGGCAAACGTCGCCATCGTAAGGGTCGTGCCGGATAGTGCGTACAGATTGCTCAACGGGCAGTCGGTCCCGGTTTGTTATCCCGATAACAAATCTGTACATGAATTGTAAATAAACCGTTATTATAATTTATCATATACATTTAATTATAAAGTTAAATATACTAAATAGTATATATATACTAAAATTTAACAGTATAAATATACTAAAGTTTTATATTTTACTTCAAATAGGAATTGTAAATTTACATTTCAGTTTGAAAATGTATATATTTCAAATACGCTATTCTAATCGTAAACTAGTGGAGCGCATGGCATCGTGTCTTAAGGCAAATTGCTGGAACTTCCCGTACCAAAAATTATTGTTTTTTTAAAAGATTAACATTTTTGAAAAAAATTTACTCTGAAAAATTAGATTTTTGAGAAACTATAAATTTTTGCCAAAAATTTATTTATTTTTTTTGAAAAAAGACTATTTGAAGAAAAATGTATTTTGAAATATTTTGAATATTCTAAACTTTTTTTCAAAGCAATCGTACTGCTTCAACTGCATAGAGACGAAATATCGAAGCAGGTAAGCGCCGCGTCGCCGTCTAACGGATAAGCATTGGTACGGGACCCATAGGAATGTAAACAAAATTTATACTTATTGTTGAAATCTCTATAAAATATCTGATAATTTGATGTGCATATGTCTAATGATCATTTTTGACCGCCAGATGGCATTTTTTTAACTTATTTTTATTGAGGGTCCATGACTGGCAGACCTGTCAAAATTTTACCAGTTGTTCATTACGTCAATACAAGTAGAATGTTTTTTAAATTATTAAAATCGGTAGCTCCGTTCTCTTAAAAACTGAGTTACCGTTTCTGGAACTTTTTGCCCTATATCTTCGGCTAGACCTGCCTTCGCCAAAAACTAATCGGTACATCTCCTCATCAATACGAATCGAGTGTTTTTTGAATTATTAAAATTGGTTGATCGGTGTTCTCGAAATCGTCGACGAAAATTTGTATCCGCACACACACACACGCGCACATCACATACACATACATCCATTTTTTCTAAGGCATGCCAAAATATTCAAAAACCTTTGGAACGTAAAGATATATAAAAATTTTATATATCTTATTGATTACTAAAACTTACCCTACGGGAAGTTAAAAATGGTGACAAATATTATTTATTTATTTATTTATTTATTTATTTATTTAAATATATAGCCCACAGATTACTCCAAGAGGACTCAAAAATACAGTTATTTTACATAATGAATAACAATTAAAATATATACAAAATTACAATATATAGTTATTAACATAAAATGCTTACATAAAATTACATATAATGCAGAATGTAACAATATTATTTATAAACATAATAAGATAAAATAATGAGATATTTGAAAAGAAAATAAAAAGGTTAACTTGTGCAGATGGAGATTATTTGATTAGGTGAAGTGTTGTGAATATCTATTTCATTATTAATTAAATTAAAGTTAGAGGTCATAAGTAGAATAGGCGAATTTAAGAGAGAATTAGATTTAGGAGTAGGATAATTAAAAAATAATTGTGAACGCGTAGATAGCCTTGGAACATTAAAGGATATTTGATTAAGAATAAGAGGACAGTCTATAGAATTGTTGCAAAGTTTAAATGAGAACATAATTGTACAGATAAATCAACGTGAGGCAAGGGAAGGAATACCAAATTCTTTTAGTAAAGTGTTGTGGTCAAAGCCACGTTCAGGGTAAATTTTATATGTTTTATAATAAAAGTATTTCAGAAATTTTCGCTGAACCATCTCTATCGCATCAGAGTTGTTGGTTTGATGAGGATACCAAATCGAACTATATTCTAATTTTGAACGTACAATAGAATAGTACATGCAAATAAGCGCATTGGTAGATTAAAATTGTTTACAATTTCTCAGTATCAAACCTAAAGATTTGTGTGCTCTATTACAAATATCAGTTATATGATCCGTGAAAAACCAGAATCAAATAGAACTCCTAAATCTGAAATTTTATTAGGGTAGGGCGGGGCTATTTGAGCAACTTTTTACTTAAACGGATGTAGCTCCTCAATGAAAAGTCTCAATAAATTGCTATACGGCTTAATGGATTTGTTGTTTATCGCTTAACAAAAGTGTTAATACTATTTTTGGCAATAAGTAAAATTTAAAAGCTATAGCTGTTTAAATGCAAAAAGTCGAGTATGCTCAATGTACCCCATAGGTGGGGCAAGTTGAGCACTAACAAATTATAATGAAATTATAGATTCAATGTCGATTTGTGATGAAATAAAATTAGTTTTTAATAACCAGTTCTATATCTATAGTCTTTATTGACAGAGAAAACAAAACTTATAGTAATTTTCTTCGTTTTCGTCTAAAATCATTATTTCTTTATATTATTACTCATAGACTTAGCTTGAATCTTAAAAATAATAATTAATTTCTGGCAGTTAATGGTAATTGTCTTAGTGACAGAACAAGTTTAGCAACTATGCTTAACTAACCCCAACTTGATATTTCAAAATAAAAGTGAGTTTATAAAAAAACCGTGAGAATTATACCCAGAATCTCTGTGCATATTAAAAGTACTATAATTATATGGAAAAATAACATTTACCTGATTAAAAATAAATAACATTTGACTAAACCAGACAAAAACTCGTGATGAGTTACATTTTTACTTTTTGGTCTCAAAATAAACAAAACGCCCGCGAGCCTCAATCATTTATCCAGCGGCCACTAGCGATTGCGGAATGTTTATTTCTCCCAAACCTCTATCTTTCCGCCATATAATGTTTAAACGGACGGTGAATAGTTTTCGAGATATTTCGATTGCCCAACTTGCCCCTATGCTCAACTAGCCCCGCCCTACCCTACATCTATTAATGCTGGTGTTAGAAATTTTATAATCAAAAAGTATTGGAACGCGCTTATGTGAAAAACTGAGAATCTTGCATTTTGATATATTTAAATGTAATTTGTTATAGATACACCAAGAGTGGAAAGAGTCAAGTTGAGACTGTAATAATAAGCAGTCATCAATAGAATTTATTTTGAGATATAGTTTGAGATCATCTGCAAATAATAAATGTGGACAGCTAATAATATCAGAAATGTCATTAATAAAAATAATAAATAGTAGTGGACCAAGAATGGATCCTTGAGGAACACCTGAACTGATATTTTCAATGTTGCTCAAGAATCCATTAAGATAAACAAACTGCTTACGCTTATAAAGATAACTCTTAAAAAAATAAATAAGTGAAGAATTAAGACCAATCTTAGATAATTTAGTAAGAAGAATGTTATGATAAATTTTGTGAAAAGCTTTACTGAAATCAGTGTAAATATCATCAACTTGTCCATTAGTGTCAAGATTCTCAGCTATATATTGTTTAATACATATTAAATTTGTTATCGTAGAACGGGCAGGCATGAATCCATGTTGAAAAGTAGAAATTAAAGTTCTCACAGAAGGAATTAGTTCTCTATGAATAATTTTTTCAAACACCTTAGCAAAGTTTGATAATAATGATATCGGCCTGTAATTAGTAATGTTTGATGTATCACCTTATTTAAAAGTTGGAACTAATCGTGAAATTTTCCAATTTCAAAATTTTTACAATTTGGAAAAGTGTTTGTACGCAATGATAGATTAAATAAAAATGCAAGTGGATCAGATAGAGCAGATGAGCAATCACGTGTAAAGAAAGACGGAATACCATCGAAACCAAATATTTTGGAGTTTTTAAAACTTGCTATTGCAAGTTGCACAGTAATAGAATCAATTACACCTATATCAATCATGATTCTATCATTATGATCAAATAAAATGGGTATGTCAAGTTTAGGCTGATAAACACTAATAAAGTAAGAATTAAATGCATCAACAATAGCATCAGGAGAATTATAATATTTGTCTAGATAGCACAATCTATTAGGAATAATATTAGAAGCAGTCTTATTACGCAAAAAGACCAGAAATATTTTGGATTAAGCGATAGAGAATTTTCAACGTCAATAATATATGAATTATAGGCATCTTTCATAAGTGTTTTTATTAATTTCCTGTTATATTTTTTTATAATCTGTATAAAGTATCTGATAATTCGTTATGCTTTTGTCTCATGATTATTTTCAAAAATATCAAAAAAAAGTTTTTTACCAATTTTCCAAATATTAAAAAACTAGTGGGGTGCATGGCATCGTGCTTTAAGGCAAATTGGTGGAACTTTCCGTACCGTAATTAAACATTCGAGGAATAAAAATAAATAAGATTATTTATTATAAATACATATTGTAAATTTATAAGTGCTTATTAAATTGGGCGATGAGCGTATTTTATAACTTATTTGTATGTTTACAAGAAATTTGTAAATTTTTTTAAATTAGATTTTTTTGATAATTTAGATTAAATTTTGATTTTTTAGAAGTTTGAATTTTTTTAGAATTTTTTTAAAAAACGTTTTTTTTTAATTTTTTGAGGATTTGGAAATTTTTGAAAAAAATCGATTTTGTTGAAAATTTCGAAAAATTCTCAAATTTTTGTAAGAAATCGATTTTTTTTAATTTTGATATTTTTGAAGTTTTTCAAAATTTAGTTTTTTTTGATAATGATAAAAACTTTTTTATTAAAAATTTATTTTTTATTTAAAAAATTTTTTGAAACTTTGAACTTCTTTTTAAATTTTAAAATTACTAAATTTTTTGTAAATGCATTTTTGGCACACCGTCTACTTCAGCAAAATGTTTTTTGCATTAATCTAATCGGATGATCCGTTCTGTCAAAACTGCTCGACCATTTTTACACCCTCCATTCGCGCTCCATTCTTCCGAAAGGGAAAAATTGCCTTTTGCAAAAACGCTTCGCAATCGAGTACGAACCGAATGTTTTATGAATTATTCAAATTGGTTATTCCACACTGTCGAAAATGTCGAGAACATTTGTTTCAATCATATACGTAAATTTTAAAATTAAAAACCTATTGCCCCATATCTTTGGCTAGACCTGCCTTCGCCAAAAACTAATCAGCACGTATCAATACGAATCAAATGTTTTTTAAATTATTCAAATCGGTTATTCCTTACTGTCGAAAATGTCGAGGACATTTGTTTAAACCATATACATGAATTTTAAAATTAAAAATCTTGGTACAAAACCCAAAAATGTTTACACAAAATAGGTACACATTATTAAAATCACTATAAAATATCTATTGATGTACATATGTCCAATAAATATATTTGACCGCCAAATGGCAATTTTTTAAATTATTTTTATTGCGAGTCCATAACTGCTAGACCTGCCTTCCCAAAAATTCATGCGACGATGTAAATAGTAAAGGAGAACCAATGGCTGAACTGTCAAAAATAATTTCAGAAAACGTCATTTTACAACGGAATGAGTCATTGAAAAGCCTTGAAAAACTGATAAATGACCTGCACATGATTGTCAAATCAAAATCAAACATACATAAAGAAGTGAAGATAAAAACAGGCATCTTAGCGGCTGTAATTATAAGATTTTTTGATTTAGATAACCAAATAATAGAGGAAATAGACTGAACAACAAAATATACGGAAGTAATGATAAATGAGGTGCGAAGTGGTAAAACAGCCCCTATAGAAGAAAGTGCACGGCAGGGCATAAGCGAAGCCTCAAGAAACCGAAACTCTCGAAATATAAGAAATAGTCAGGTTAATGAGAAAAAGGGTTTGCCAAGACGTCAGTCGATCATAGGAATATGTAACGAAGAACAAATCGAGTTAAATGACTGGCATAAATTTTAGCCGAGGAAACAGAAAAAAAGAATGCAAGGGTACATCTGTCAGAACAGGACTCTAACCATAAAATTATAAAAAATGATAGAATTTTTTCAAAACCAAATGCCTTATTGATCCGGCCTACCAAAAATGTTAATTATTCAGAAATTTTACGTGGTATCAAACATGATGTCCCTGATGACCAGGTAAATACGACAGTCGACAAAATAAATAAAATCAGAAATGGAGACTTGTTGAGGACCATTTCCAAGAAAAGTGTGGACAAAGGCCAAGGACTATATAAGATTATTGCAGGTGTGTTAAAGGATGAGGCCGAAGTTATCTCTAAGTGGCACCAAAAAACTATAGAAATAAGAGATATTGATGATGTAACCTCAAAAATTGATATCCAGTCAGCACTACAAAAAGCAACCAGTGGAGCCTGCAACACACCAGCAGAAGCAATTAGAATTTGTAAGGCATACAGAGGTACCCAGATTACTACAATAGCTCTACCAGCGGCAATTGTACAAAATCTGCTCAGAGCAAGTAGCAAAATACGAATTGGATGGGTCAACTGTCGAATTAAAACTATCAAGGAACCAATCCGGTGCTTTAAATGCTGGCTATTCGGACATTATGGATCACAGTGCAAGAGCGAAGTGAATCGGACCAATCTATGCATTAGATGTGGACAAGAAGGTCACAAAATAGCCAACTGTATAAATGCAGCAAAATGTGCACTATGCGCTGAAAATGGAAACTCTGAAAATGTTGCACATTATGCCGGCACTCACTGATGTCCTGTATACAGGAAGGCCATAGGGAAAATAATAAACGCAAAAGCATGAAGATAATGCAGCTAAACATGAATCATTGTGAGACTGCACACGACTGCTTATGCAGACGGTGAGAGATATGAAAATTGATATTGCCCTCTTGTCAGAACCTTACAAACAACTAATTGATTGACCACGGAAAACGGACAGTACCACCAAAGCTGTTATTTGGTCCAGTGGCAAATTTTGTTTCCAGAATGCTGTTAACAATAGCAACGCTGGATTTGTAGCAGCATCATTAGATGGCATAAATTTATACAGCTGTTACACTCCACCTAGTCTTTCTTCGCCAGATTCTGTTGATTTCTTAGAACTTAGATCGTCTAGTAGAAGATGCAAAACGACACCACTCCGTAGAGATAGCCGGTAACTTTAACGCATGAGCGGTAGACTGGGCAAGTAGGAAGACTAATGCAAGAGGTAAAGCACTTTTAGAGGCCATTAATGCACTTGATGTTGTTTTAATAAATAACGGTGATAAGCCAACCTTTGTCAAGGGCAGTGTAAGCTCAATAATAGACCTTACTTTTGTGAGCAATAGCCTCGTCAGAGAAAATTGCGATTGGGAGGTATTAGATATCTACACTGCTAGTGGCCACAATGCAATCACTTGGGAAATATCAACAAACAGAAACATTAGAAGACATGTGAAGATATCTAAAGCCATCAGGTGAAAAATAAAATCTTTTGATGAAAGGGCCATAAAAGTTGCCTTAAATTGCAAACCTATAGTTTCAGAATACGCAGAGCATACTAGAGAGCTGATGGAGAGAATAATCGAAGTCTGTGATATCAGTATGACTCGTAAGCATGACATAAATTAAAGACAATCTGTGTACTGGTGACCTGAAGAAATCAGCTCTCTTCGTAAAGAGTGCCAAAAGAAGAGAAGGATCTCTCAGCGAGGATATAGTCTCACTATTTCTGCGCAACTGGTAGTGAAATACAAACAGGCACATCGGCAACTAAATAAAGCTATCAAAGATAGTAAAGTAGGGTGCTGGAAAAAATTTCTGGATGAAGTCGAGGAAAACCCATAGAGAAGGCCTTATAAGATTGTAATGTCTTGCCTCAAAAGCCAGCCAATACCTTCACCAACTTACCCACGACTATTGAATAAAATAGTAACTATTTCATTCCCATGACTACCTTATTTGAACTACCAGGTAACACATGTAGAACTGAAAAATATTCCACCTATAACACCGCAAGAACTGATGAAAGCTTGTCATCGAGTTGGAAATAGTAAGGCACCGGTATTAGATAGAATTTCTAATATTGCCTTAAAAACATCAATTATGACATCTCCGACAATGTTTCTTAATGCCTATAATACATGTCTGAAAGAAGGGGGTTTTCCACAAAAATGGAAATAGCAAAGATTAGTGCTTCTTCCCAAAGGAAAAAAATCACCAGATGAACCATCATCGTACCGTCCGATATGCATGCTGGATACAACGGGTGAAATTTTTGAAATAATTTACCAAAGAATAGATGCAGTAGTTGACCCAATCCTAGCAGACAATCAGTATTTCGAAAAGGGCGATCAACTGTCGATGGTATAAACTTGGTAGTTAATTCCGCCAAGGAAGCAATTGCTGGAACCAGATGGAAGGGGGGTTTCATCAGGGAAAGGGAAATGGTTACGGTTTCAATTCTGCAAACTGGGATTACATTATGAATGCACTCCGTGACAAGAACGTGCCAGTACACCTCTGCAATATAGTCGCAAGCTACTTTACTGACAAAATTCTAATGTACGATTCACGCGATGATACGAAGAATATAATATAACAGGAGGTATGCCGAAGACTCTGTTCTAGGCCCCTTGCTGTAGAATATTATGTATGATGGCCTTTTGAGACTTGAGATTTCAGAATGTGTGAAACTAGTAGCATATGCAGACGATTTTGCCATAGTAGTTGTCTCCAAACAAATTCATGAGATCGTAAGTCTATTTGATATAACATTTAGAAAATTTAAATGCTGGATGGGAATAATGAACCTCTAAGTAGCACAACACAAAAGTGAAATTGTTCTTATCACAAGTAGAAAAACAATAAAGACCATCAAGCTGAAGATAGGATATCTAGAGATCACGTCAAAACCACACATCTGTTACCTTGGTGTAATGCTAGATGCTCGGTTGAATTTCAGTCAACAGGTGAAACTCGTTAGTGCTAAGGCGTCAATAGTTAGGACGAGACTTGCTCGACTGATGCCTAATGTTGGAGGCCCTAAACAAACCAGAAGGATTTTACTATCATCAGTGGTTACTTCGGTGCTGACATATGGTATCTCCATATGGGCTGATGCTCTCAAAACCCAAAAATCGAAGAGAATGGCAGGACCTTAACATCGTCTGAGTGCTTTAAGAATTGCTTGCTCATTTTGCACAATATCGGAGGAAGCAGTTTGCATCATTTCAGGAACTCTGCCTCTCTTAGTCTTAGCAGAGGAAAGACAGACAATTTACCATAGAAGACTTCAACAACTGAGTCCTGAAAAGTTGAGATTAGAAGAACTGCAGAACAGCATTGACCGATGACAGCAACTGTGGGATGTCGCAGTAAAGAGTAGATGGACGCATCGTCTCATTCCAAACATCAAAGTCTGGCTAAGTCGCAAGCATAGAGAAGTAAATTATTAAACTACGCAAATGCTATCTGAGCACGGCTGTTTTTCGAGCCTACCTACATCGCTTCAAGCACGATAGCTTGCCGGATTGCCTATATCGTTTGGGCGAAATCGAAGATGCTGAGCATGTGTTCTTTGTGTGCCCGCGATTTGGTGCTCTACTGGACGATGTGGAAGAGACATTGAGACAAAACATTACCCCAGGTAATGTTGTTGAAGTGAAGCTGCTTGGAACGCCACAGACAGATTTGCGAGAGAGGTGCTAATTGACCTGCGTTCTATGGAAAGAGAAAGGGTGAATAGGACTTCGTTCATTTAAAAGATAAGTATAAGTTTAAGAATTATAACATTTATTATAGCAAGTTATGCCTAACGGCGGTTTCTGTGGGAACTAGAGGCAAGGACAAAGCAGAGGTTTTAGTTGGTATTATACCAGGGCGGTATTAAGTCCGACCTAACCAGATAAAAGATCAGTCTTGGATGCATAAAGGCATATCCTTCGCTATACAAAAAAACATACTTTCTCCAAATTTGGTCTCATTCGATTCAGAATGGCTTGAAACGTCGAGAAAACATAAAATTAGCAAATTGGATTTTTTGATGAAAACATAAACTTCTCTTTCGGAAAGTTAAAATACATGCGATTTGTATTGATAAGGAGACGTGCTGATTAGTTTTTGGTATAGACAGGCCCAGCCGTTTTGAAGATACAGAGCAAAAAGTGCAGATGTTTTGATCAGATCCGATAGACATCCGATCATAGTGTTGGTTAACGCGTCATCGTTCGCATTAGTAGATAAGAAAGTCTAGACCATAGGTGGGGAACCTGCGGCCTCGAGGCCGCATGCGGCCTCCAGGAGGTTCTTATGCGGCCCCTTGTTGTCTAGTACAAAATAGTAGAGTTACTTTCAAACAACTATTGTACATCAACGTCATGACAGTTTCGCGAAAAATCCCACCAAAAACAGTCATATTGTAACATGACATCAGATAACAATGAGATATGATATATTATATTAATATTATTTAATATAAGCAATATTTTCGATTTCGCAAAACATCGTCTATTATATGATTCAAGAAGTATTATAAAAAAAATTAACAGTGCAAAAGAATCGTTAGCACCCGGGTTTAAGATTTTTATGCGTAACCGTAGTGAAATGATGAAAATTTATACTTCTCGAGATCGAGCAACCAGATTTTACCTAGATATATTGGCAATTTTATGAGACCATAGTTATAAAATGACACAAAACTATACCTTTTTTCATAAAATACAAAAATATATTTTTTAAAATGGCTGTAGGCAAAATATGTGTCCGTATTTATTTGCACATAATATATAGAATTTATTTATATTTAAATCTTGAAATATAAATATAGAGTAAGGAATTTGAAATCAGAACAACTTAAATGCAAAATAGAAATTAACAATACATTTTGTGCATAATAAATACATATTTTAATTAAAATATTTCTTTCACGTTCATTATTGTTAGTTTATACATTATCAAATAATACGTTTATTTTCATGAGTAAACATTATTATTCTCTAAATGCAGTAGGTACATCATTTATTAATAATATATATTTTAAATTATATTCTTAAATGTCTGTTAATAGTGTCTAGGTATATTTCTTTTGGAAAGAGGTAACGTTGCTTTTAATGCATTAATCCTTTTTTTGTTATGATAACTATTGTCTGAATGACAACAAGCAGGAATATTCATACCGAAAGTTCACAAATGAATTTAATCTGTTTTTTTCAAAGCCCGAAATTTCCTAAATTAACCGTTAACACTTTAGTTTTCAAAATAAAAATCTATCAGTGAATTCAATGGTATAAGAAAAATATATAATGTTTTATTTCAAACAATTATGTAACAATAAGAATATGAAAATCAAATTCAAAATGAATTATATAAAAAATAAATGTTTAAATGAAATTAAAACGAACTAAAATTCGATTTTATCGAAACGAAGTCATTTTATCTCATTACATACGTTCGAAACATACCAACTTTTTTCCAATCTTCAAGAAAAATGAATGAAATTTCGTTCGATTTCTTTCGACACCCAGATTTTTTTTTTTTTTTTTATTTTTTTTATTTTTTTTTATTTATTGGCTTTTGATGTACATCATAAGGCCAGATGCCATTCTTACAGTTGTTTAATATACATTCTTATTGTATCATCAACTTATAGATTAATTTTAGTATTATTAATAAAATTAAATATATATTTATAAATTTTTAAATTATTACTAGCTACTAATGATTGTACATTAATTGGGAAAATAACATTTTCTTTAACTAAGTTTAATATTAATGTTCTTCTTTCGTTTTGGAATAAGTTGCATTCCCAAAACAGGTGGTCTATTGTTTCCTCTCCGCTTCCGCAATCGCATGCTGAGTCCGTTATGATTCTAATTCTTTTCAAGTGGCTCTTGCAGAAGGTGTGTCCAAACCTCAGTCTACAGATAATCGAGATGAAAATTCTACTTTCTTCCACGTTTTCAAACCAAGTATTTTGCGATACCTTATTCTTTGTTAATGCGTATGTGATACCTTTTATTCTTGTCGATTCTGTAAAGAATGTTTGCCATCTTTCAACACACTGTTGTTTGATTACGTTATTTAATTCTAAGGATGGAATTTTATCACAATCTTCGCCGCTATGGCAAGCTTCTTTTGCTAACGCATCTACTATTTCGTTCCCTTTTATATTCACCCAGAAATTTTACATCTCGATATTTATTGGTCATTCTGTCATAAATTGCTCAGTCTACATTACATTAATGCCCATAACAAGAAAGGGCCGATTTGAGCAGTGAAATTATTTTCCAATAGAATGACTCATATTTTTTGAGATGCAAATGAAAAACGGAAAACTCGAAAAAAATTTAGTATTATAATTATTATGAAGAACAAAATAACGAATTATTTGATTTTTATTTATATGAATAAAATGTGGTAAACTTTATGTATGCAATATTAAATTTTTTGTAGTACGTAAAATACGAGTATTTCTCATTAAATAATAATACGTGATGTATTGCCGTTCTTACTGTATTCATTTCGAGGATTTATTATATTATATATAAAAAAATTCATTCTCATATTTTTGTTACATATTTGAAATAAAAAAATATATATTATTAGATAGATTTTTATTTTGCAAACCAAGGTGTTAACGGTTAATTACATAATTTTCGGCTTTGGAAAAAACAGATTAAATTCATTTGTGAAATTTCGGTATGAATATTCCTGCTTGTTGTCATTCAGGACAATGGTTATCATGATAATTTTTTTTTTGTAATATTGTTATATTATTTTATATTATTATTATTGCCGTTCTTACTGTATTCATTTCGAGGATTTATTATATTATATATAAAAAAAATTCATTCTCATATTTTTGTTACATATTTGAAATAAAAAAATATATATTATTAGATAGATTTTTATTTTGCAAACTAAGGTGTTAACGGTTAATTACAGAATTTTCGGCTTTGGAAAAAACAGATTAAATTCATATGTGAAATTTCGGTATGAATATTCCTGCTTGTTGTCATTCAGGACAATGGTTATCATGATATTTTTTTTTTTGTAATATTGTTATATTATTTTATATTATTATTATTATATATTATATTATATTTAAAATTTTGAAGTATTTTATTTACTTTTTTCTATAAATGCAATAAATTGTTAAAACTATAAAAAAAACTATAATAATTTCACAAATGTCACTTTTTTAGGTCAATCAGCTTATGCGGCCGCTTTTATTGCTGCCTAATAAGTGTGGCCTCTAATGGCAAAAAGGTTCCCCACCTCTGGTCTAGACTGATCGGGTTCGAATCCTACGCCTGTAATAATTTTTTAACTTCCCGTAGTTATTGTAATCGTTCAAAAATCGAAATAAAAAATGTTTGCATTTCTCGACGTTTTGAAGGTTTCTGGATATTTTGGCACACTTCAGAAAAAATGGATTTGTGTGTGTGTGTGTGTATGTATGTATGGATACAATTTTTCGTCCACGTTTTCGAGCGCACGGATCAACCGACATGAATCGTTCAAAAAACATTCGATTCCTATTGATAGGGAGATGTGCTGATTAGTTTTTGGCAAAGGCAGGTCCAGCAGTTACGGAGATAATGAGCAAAGAGTGCAGAAAAAAGAAATCGAGATTTTGAGAGAACGGAGCATCCGATTTGAATGTTTGAGATTGGGAGAAGTGGTTATTAGTTTTTGGCAAAGGCAGAAACACCCATTTTGAAGATTCAGTGCTAAATGTGCAAAAAATGGCAATTTTTGAAATAACTAAGCGTCCGATTTGAATGATTCAAAGCACTTTCTGCTTGTTTTAACAAAATAATTGATTTTGGAAAAAATTATTGTTTCAAAAATTTTTTTTCAATTTTTTTTTTCAAAAAATTTTTTTTTTGTATATCGAAAATAATTCAGATTTTATTTTAATTCTGACTAAAGTTCTAATATACTTTATACAAATAATTTCAACTTTGCAATTCAGTTTATATAATTCTTATAAATATTAGACAATGTTACAATATTAATAATATTCTATTTAAAAACATTTAATGATACTAGATCATTTCGTTACGGTACGGAAAGTTCCAGCAATTTGCCTTAAGGCACGATGCCATGCGCCCCACTAGTCAATATTATTGTAAATAATATAACTTGCACCACAGTAAGTTAAAATACCAAAAAACTATTTTGTGAATCTAATAAATTATATCAGCACATTAAGGATTATAACAAAATATGGGTTACAACAATAATATGTGTTTCTTTAAGTAGGTTTTAATTTTAAAATCTGTGGGAGTTTCCATGCTGTTTTAATAGTATATAATAAAAATTTGACTAACCGCGTTTCCTTGCAAAGATGTTGTAGACGTAGCTGAGGCTATCGGCAAACCGTAATCTCTTGAAGGCATGTCGTATTGAGAACTCGAAGCTTTAGAATACGATGGTGTGGCAACTCGCCGCGAGGATTCAACTGCATAAGACGCCTAAAATTAAGAAGACATTTTGATTAAATTATATAGTTGATGAGGTTACTAACTACAATAATTTTAACAATCCGCAAAAAAGATTTAAAAATAAAATTTATATTAAATTAAAAATAAACTTTATGCATTATCTGCACTGTGTAAGCATAATATATAATAAAACATACATATATTGCGTTTATTTACGTTAAAACCATCGAAAAGCTCGATATTAATGTTATGATAATATTAATCTTTTCCATCGTTCAGAGCCAATAATCGTTTCAATGGTTTCAGCTAAAATAAATCTATTTTTTAAAATCTCATATAGCAAAGTCATATATTTATTGATATTAACTGCTTGATTTCAATTAATTGTTATCTATTTCCATATATATATATATATATATATATATATATATATATATATATACGCTATTCTGTACACATTTCCACAATTAAGAAATTTGAGATTTTTGAAAAGTATCATTAACGTCATTATTAATGATGTTTCGAAATATTTTTTGTCATTATCACTATATTTGTTTGATTTTAAACATCTATTTTTCAAGAAGTCTTAGATAACTTTAATGTACTAACAAGACAACGGATCACCGGCAGCAGCAACATAGTGATAAATTAATTTTCCAAATTTCTTTCTTAAATGATCATTGCCCTTGTGACTTTTTTTTAACTTCCCGTAGGGTAAGTTATTGTAATCGTCCAAAAATTTAAATTTAAAATTTTTGCATTTCTCGGCATTTTGAAGGTTTTTGAACATTTTGGCATTCCTCAGAAAAAAATGGATGTGTGTGTATGCGCGTGTGTGTGTTTTGTGTGTCTGCGTTTTTTCGTTTACGTTCTTGGACGCACGTATCAACCGATTTGAATGATTCAAAAAATATTCGATTCCTATTGATAGGGAGAAGTGCTGATTAGTTTTTGGCAAAGGCAGGTCAAGCAGTTATGGAGATAAGGAGCAAAGAGTGCAGAAAATAAAAATTAAGTTTTTGAGAGAATGGAGTATTCGATTTGAATGGTCTAAAAAACATTCATTTTCTAATTATTGGGAGAAGTGGTTATTAGTTTTTGGCAAAGGCAGGCCCAGCCATTTCAAAGATACAGAGCTAAATGTGCAAAAAATTGCAGTTTTTGAGAGAACTAAGCATCCGACTTGAATGATCCAAAAAAGTTGCTGCTTGACAAAATAATTGCTTCTGGGGATAAAAATTATTTCATTTTTTTTTTTTAAATTTTTTTTTGTATACCAAAAACTAGTGGGGCGCATGGCATCGTGCCTTAAGGAAAATTGCTGAAACTTTCCGTACCAAAAATTATTTTTTTTAAAAAAGATTAACATTTTGGAAAAAATTTACTTTGAAGAAATTAGATTTTTGAGAAACTATAAATTTTTGACAAAAATTTTACTTTTTTGAAATATATTGGAAATTCTGAACTTTTTTCAAAGCAATCGTACTGCTTTAATTGCATAGAGACGAAATATCGAGGCGCGTAAGAGCCGCGTCGCCGTCTAACTGATAAACATTGGCACTGAACCTATAGGAATGTAAACAAAGTTTATACTTATTGTTAAAATCTCTATAAAATATCTGATAATTTGATGAGCATATATCTAATGATCATTTTTGACATATAAATGGCATTTTTTTTTACTTTTTTTTACTAGACCTCCGAAACCGCTAGACCTGCTCTCATGAAAATTCGTTTTGAATAATTTCAAATAGAATATTTATCACATACTATAAAGTTATAAGTGCTTTTTAAATTGGCCGACGACCGTATTTTATGACCAACTTATGAGTACGTTTACGAGAGTCTATTTTTTTTTTAAATTTGATTTTTTTGATAATTTAGAAATTTTTTGATTATTTAGAAATTATGTCAAAATTTTGAAATTTTTGTAGTTTAAAAATTTTTGGATTTGAAAAAAACGTTTTTTCTAAATATTTTGAGAATTTGGAAATTTTTGAAAATATTCGATCTTTTTTGAAATTTTCGAAATATTTTCAAATTTTTGTAAGAAATAAATTTTTTTTTTTAATTTTTTTTTTGAAATTGATAAAAATTTTCGAAAATTTGAAATTATTGAAACTTTGATTTTTTTTTGAACATTTTGACTTTTTTTTTAATTTTCAAAATTACTAAATTTTTTGTAAATGCATTAACTGCACACCGTCTACTCAAGCAAAATATTTTTTGAATTAATCTAGTCGGATGATTCGTTCTCTCAAAAACTGCATAATCGTTTTTACACTCTTTTTGCTCTACACCTCCGAAACGGCAAAATTGCCTTTTGTTATTCCATACTGTGGAAAATGTCGAGAACATTTGTTTGAACCATGTAAATAAACTTCAAAATTAACTAGTGGGGTGCATGGCATCGTACCTACCTTGGCAAATTGCTGGAACTTACCGTACCGCAATTAAAGATTCGAGGATTGAAAATAATCAATAATTGTTCTGAAGATTTTCAAATAGATTTTTTATTATACATACATACTGTTTTATAAGGACTTTTTAAATTGGGCGATGAGCGCATTTTAAAAACAACTTATGTGTACGTTTGCAACAGTCCATTTTTTTAAATTAAATTTTTTCTGGTAATTTAAAAATTTTCTGATAATTTATAAATTTTTTCAAAATTTTAAAATTTTTTGGAATATAAAAAAAAGTTTTTTTTAAATATTTTGAGAAATTGGAAATATTTGAAAATATTCATTTTTTTTTAATTTTCGAAATATTCTAAAATTGTTGTAACATTTTCAATTTTTCAAAGTTGTTTTTTTTTTTGAAAATAATGAAAAATTTTGAAAATTATGATTTTTTTTTAATTTTCAAAATTATTAAATTTTCTGTAAGAGCATTTTTGGTACACTATCTACTCAAGCAAAATGTTTTTTGAATTAAACAAAAACTGCTTAACCGTTTTGGAAAAAATTGCCTTTTGCAAAAACGCCTCGAGTACGAACCGAATGATTTTTTAATCATACAAATCGGTTATTCCATACTGCCGAAAATGTCGAGGACATTTGTTTGAACCATATAAAAAAACTTCAAAATTAAAAATCTTGATACGGAACCCAAAAAAATTTACACAAAATGTGTACACAATATTAAAATCTTTATAAAATATCTGATAATTTGATGTACATATGTTCAATAAACATTTTTGACCGCCGAATGACATTTTTAACTTCCCGTAGGGTAAGTTATTGTAATGGGCCAAAAATCGAAATTGAAAATTTTACAAAAGGATGTGTGTGTGTGTGTAGAGTGTGTATGTATGTATCGATACAATTTTTCGTCCACGTTTTCGGGCGCAGCGATCAACCGATTTGAATGGTTCAAAAAACATTCGATTCCTATTGATAGGGAGATGTGCTGATTACTTTTTGGTAAAGGCAGGCAGTTATTTTTTTATTTTTAGCCTTCTACCATAAACTTTTCTCTGCTTTGTAATTGATTATATTCAACTTCATATGCAGTTAAAAATAAATCAACCTCAATAAACTTACTATTTTTAGTTCATGCTTGTATTTTAAAAAATCATCATTAGCTTTTGAATTTTCTAATATCAACAACATTTGTTGAAAATTTGTTCTTTTTTTAATAAAATAATTGTTAACTAATTTCATAGTTAAGATTTATTACATAATTTGTTTCCAGAGAAAATAGAGTTAGTTTAAACATTTTTGCCAAGTAATAATTACTAAATAAGAATAAATGTTGAAATTATTAATAAAATATATAATAATAGTAAGCGTAGTAATATTTGTTACAAAATATTAGTTATTTATGAGTTAGTACGCAAAATCATATAGTACATACTAGTTAATAGTCATTTCAATATAAAAATAATTATTATGATCTGAAAATATCACAACTTACAGAATATTTTGTTTTTTGATTGTTATTCGTAGAGTTCAAATTAAGTTAAGAGATTTATAAAATGTATATACAACGATCGAGTTCAAGTAAATTAAGTTGAAAATGTAATTTTACAAAAGATTCATTAAATCGATGGCCATTAATAAATATAAATCAAAAATATTTTCATGTTTCAATGCCTACTGCATTTTCAATGCGTACCTTAGAAAAAATGGAAATATACTCGTATGCGCGTGTGTGCAAAAACTACAGCGCTCCAGATTATATATATATATATATATATATATATATATATACAGGGCCGTTCCTGGGGTCCTTAGCGCCCGCATGCAACTTTTTTTCTAACCTTAATTTTAACTGTTTTAACAGTTTATCATTAAAATTATATAATATTTACATATTTTTATTTTAATTTTTAATTATTCTGGAATTAGTACACAAAAAATTATATATAAACTAAAAGCGAATAAAATACATCGATTTTAAATTTATTTAGAAAATCGAGGCGAATCGCGGGTTGATTATAATCAAATATTTTTTAATGTTCAATTATTTTTAACGTATGTGCAATATTAATATTTAGGTTTTGAAACATTTTACTTATTTATTATGCCATTTATTTTCATAATAACTATTTGAATCATAACACTCGTATTTCATATTGGATTTTTTAAATTTTAATTAAATTTAATTTAATTTTTCATTATTTACAATATCCAAAACTGCGTCGTAAACTTCTCCTTATTGATATCGTAAGAGCCGAACTGTAATGATCCTTGCATTCGCGTCATATTCAGAGAATCAGATTGTTGTTTAAAAGTTAAATTTTTAACGTATTTTAAAAGTATTGTTCAAAATCAGTAAAAAATACACAGATATTACACATTTCTTGAACTATATTGAAAAAAAAAAGCTAATTATGTTTGATATGTATTATTTCTGCACCACTAGGTATAAAAAGATACTTAAGATTTTCGTTCCAAAGTAAATTTTGCATTTTTCATATTTGTTTCATTTCCATAACCTTAACCACGCATGTCTTCAACATTGAAAGTTTATCAGATGCAAAACATTTGCAACAAAAGCAAAAGCTACAATTCAATTTCACGGAATAAACATGCCATTTTCTAACCACTGACTCCCCATTGTTTATTTTCCCGATTATAATTTGTTTATATTTTTTTAACAAGTTCTGTTTCAACTAAATCAGCTCGCAATTTTTCGTCAATAATGCCCAATAATTAATTTAATCTTTCGCAGGTTTGCGCTTATGGGTTTGAACACTAGATAATTCTTTTATCGATTCCACGGTAACATGAAACAAAGAAAAAATTGAAAAAGTAGATTAAGCAATAAACAGAGCTGTTATTTACTAATTTGCACAGTTATTAATCGGTTAATTGTTTATACTGATATCACATTGCAAAATAAATATGCTTTTTATGTCTCCGTATCCCTAGTTAAGTTAATTGTTAATTACTATTATAAATTTAATTTTCGAAACTCGATTTGGCGCTCCCTAAGGCGTGCGCCCGCATTTTTTGCAAGGCAGGACCGGCCCTGTATATATATATATATATATATATATATATATATATACAGGGCCGGTCCTGTATATTTTTGGATATATATATATATATATCGTTAGCCGACTATTGTATACAAATTATATACAACTTAACTTATGACGACATATTATTACATAATTCTCAATTTGTTTATCCTGTATTCAGGCATAATTCCAATCAGTGTTTCTATCATTGCTAATTTCCAATTTGCATTTCCACTTTGTGTCCTTTCCAATGCGCCTTTTATCAAATCCATGGTCTTTTCTCTTCATCATCATCTGCTTCCTAATTTCTATCGTTATTTCTTTCCGTCCAAAGCTATACTTCCTCAACATACTCATGTACAATGCACACTTTTTCAAACGATAATAAGATTAAGATATAATATAAATCTTATATCTTCAACCAGTCTACAAACAACACTACACACTATCTATTTGTGATATTTTTATTTTTAAATTAGTATTATGTGAAATATTGTTTAATTACAAGTTTAATGTTTATATGATATGATATAATACTGTAACATTGTCTAATATTCATAAGAATTATATAAACTGAATTGCAAAGTTAAAACGATTTATTTAAAGTATATAAGTGAGCATTAAAACTTTAGTCAAAATTAAAATTAAAACCCGAATCATTTTCGATATGCAAAATAAATTTTTTTTGACTTTTTTTAAATTAGGAAATTAAAAAAAATCTGCAAAAGAAATTGGTTCGTCAACACAAGCAGATTTTTTTTGAATCATTCAAATCGAGTGCTTAGTTCTCTCAAAAACTGCCATTTTTGCGCATTTAGCTCATAGATGTCGCCACCAATCGTAGCACGTAAATTTACCATTAGGTTCAATTCCATATAAGATTTATTAACTTCTCGTAGGGTAAGTTATTGTAATGGGCCGAAAATCAAAACTGAAAATTTTTACATTTCTCGACGTTTTGAAGGTTTCTGAACATTTGGGCATACCTCACAAAAAATGGATGTGTGTGTGTATGTATGCATAAATACAAATTTTCGTCCACGTTTTCGGCCGCACGGATCAACCGATTTGAATGGTTTAAGAAACATTCGATTCCTTTCGATAGGGAGATGTGCTGGTTAGTTTTTGGCAAAGGCAGGTCCAGCAGTTAAGGAGATAAAGAGCAAAAAGTGCAGAAAATAGAAATCGAGTTTTTGAGAGAACGGAGCATCCGATTTGAATGATCTAAAAAACATTCAATTAGTAATGATTGGGAAAAGTGTTTATTAGTTTTTGGCAAAGGCAGGCCCAGCCATTTCGAGGATACGGAGCTAAATGTGTAAAAAATGGCAGTTTTTGAGAGAACTAAGCGTCCGATTTAAATGATTAAAAAAACTTTCTACTTGTCTTAACAAAATAACTGATTTTGGAAAAAAAATTTGTTTCAACTTTTTTTTTTCAAAAAAAAGTTTTTTTGTATATCGAAAATAATTCAGATTTTATTTTTAATTCTGACTATAGTTCTAATATACTTTAAACAAATAATTTCAACTTTGCCATTCAGTTTATATAATTCTTATAAATATTAGACAAGGTTACAATATTAATAATAATCTATTTGAAAACATGTAGTATTCCTTGAACATTTCGTTAAGGTACGGAAAGTTTCAGCAATTTGCCTTAAGGCACGATGCCATACACCCCACTAGTTTGAATTTATAATATAGAAAAGATACTCCTGATTAATTTGACACAACGAAAATCACAACTATGTTGTAAAAAATATATGATGAGAAAAAATTAAACATTTTTTCAATCAAAACAAATATATTTTAATATATAAAATTGGTACTTGAACGTTTAAAGTACTCATACAGTGTAACGCGTATTTGTTCTATGTTTACCCCCCATGATTTAGCTTCATATCTCCAAAATAGCTAAACCTGCCTTTTTCAAAATCTAATCACCACTTCTTCTCATCATCATAAATCGGATACGTTCTGTCAAAAACTCACTTTCGATTTTTTGCACTCTTTTTGCCTCGTATCTTCAAAACGGCTGGACCTGATGTCGCCTAAAACTAATCAGAACATATTCCAATCAATAGAAATTAAATGTTTTTTTTTAACCATTCAAATCGGTTGATCTTTGCGCCCGAAAACGGGGCGAAATATTGTATCTATTCACATATATATATATATACATATATATATATATATATATATATATATATATATATATACACATTCAACCATTTTTTCTAAGGTATGCCAAAATGTTCAGAAACCTTCAAAACGTGAAAATATGCCAAAATTTTCAATTTCAATTTTTGAACAATTACAATAACTTACTCTACGGGTAGTTAAAAAAGTAATTTTAGTTCAAAAAAACAATTTATATTTAATAAGAGATAAATTAAAAAATAGTTGATCCAACTCTACTGACCAATATTTTTGGCGAAATACCAGATCAAAGCTTATTACGGTATGATCTCTGTAAAAAAAACATAAATTATACATTTTGTATTGGTGGAATAATGTAGCTATTATTCTGTAAAAACTCTTTAAAATTAAAATAACTAGGCTTGTTTTTTCCTTAGCCGTCTCAATTTACCCCGCCTATGAGATAAAAAGGATCAGGTTACACACTTTTGCAAATTGAATTTTTTTCACAATGATGAATTAGCTGGGAATTTTACTGAACATAGTCAGAAAGCTGTTCGTTCAAAAGAAAATTCGAACCTGTTTGCCATCTGACCCATTTTACCTCATCTATGTTGTAAAAAGGATCGAATAACAATTTTTTGAAAAACAGCAAAAAAAATACATTTTTACAATAATGAAGTTGCTGGGAGTTATATTAAACACACACACACACACATATATATATATATATATATATATATATATATATATTTTGTATGATTCTGAATTTGATGTTGACATATGTATTAACAAAGTCTAATAATCGGGCATAACATCAATAAAAAACATGAATTTCTTTCAAAAATTTATTTTAAATCCATACGTTTTGGCTATAATCCTAGCCTTCATTCAGTGGAAACTAAAAATAAAATTAAAAACTAAAACAATTGAATTGGAGTGAAAAGAAAAAATAAAATAGTAATTAGTACTTACAATTAGTAGATCTTAGTGTTAAATTGGAAAATTTTAATAATCCATGGTATTAGGATATGGTAATGCACTACACTATGTATTATAAACATTAACTTGAAATTACACAATATTTTCACAAAATACTGATTTGAAAAAATCACAAATGGATAGTGTGTTATTCGTAGACTGGTTGAAGATGTAATGGAGAAAGACATTTTTTAAAAAATATTTTTACCAAGATTCTAACATGTGTGGAACGAATTGCGAATCCTTTGCACGAACGCTTTTATTGTTTTGTAAGAAATTTGGAAATGTTATCTAAATACAAGAGATTTGTGTCGCACAGCGTGTTGAGTTCATTCCGTTTATTTATTGTCTTATTGTTATAAATAGTTAAAAAAGATCCCTCTATAATTCTTCGTTTAAATAAATTTTGTTCGAATTGTAGTATAGTCGGATTAGAAAAGTCCATATTGTGTTTTAAAGTGTATATATGGTCTGCAAGTACAGTTTTGAATTGTTTGGGGTTTTTTGAATTGTTTTTATGTTGTTGTAACCGTTTATTGAGGTTCTGGCTAGTTTCTCCTATGTAAATTAAATTACAGTCTAAACAATTTATTTGATAGACGAGATTTCTGAGTCGTTCAATATTAAATGGGGTTTTTGTCTTGGTAAAAATAGTGCTAGTAGTTGTACTAAAATTGGTTACAAGTCGAAGTCCAGATTTACAAAAAAGTTTTTTCCAAGGAACATACAATTCTTTAATGTATGGCAAACATATTACACCAGAATGAGTTTCTGAGTCAGGTAAATCGTTGTGTACTGTGCAATTGTTCATTTTATTCAAAAGGTACGTTCGTCTGTTACTAGTTACGGAATTTATAAGTTTTAGGGGATAAGAGTTATCTGTTAGAATTTTTGTAATTAATTTGAAAAAATTCTAACAGATAACTCTTATTCCCTAAAACTTATAAATTCCGTAACTAGTAACAGACTAACGTACCTTTTGAATAAAATGGACAATTGCACAGTACACAACGATTTACCTGACTCAGAAACTCATTCTGGTGTAATATGTTTGCCATACATTAAAGAATTGTATGTTCCTTGGAAAAAACTTTTTTGTAAATCTGGACTTCGACTTGTAACCAATTTTAGTACAACTACTAGCACTATTTTTACCAAGACAAAAACCCCATTTAATATTGAACGACTCAGAAATCTCGTCTATCAAATAAATTGTTTAGACTGTAATTTAATTTACATAGGAGAAACTAGCCAGAACCTCAATAAACGGTTACAACAACATAAAAACAATTCAAAAAACCCCAAACAATTCAAAACTGTACTTGCAGACTATATATACACTTTAAAACACAATATGGACTTTTCTAATCCGACTATACTACAATTCGAACAAAATTTATTTAAACGAAGAATTATAGAGGGATCTTTTTTAACTATTTATAACAATAAGACAATAAATAAACGGAATGAACTCAACACGCTGTGCGACACAAATCTCTTGTATTTAGATAACATTTCCAAATTTCTTACAAAACAATAAAAGCGTTCGTGCAAAGGATTCGCAATTCGTTCCACACATGTTAGAATCTTGGTAAAAATATTTTTTAAAAAATGTCTTTCTCCATTACTACTTCAACCAGTCTACGAATAACACACTATCCATTTGTGATTTTTTCAAATCAGTATTTTGTGAAAATATTGTGTAATTTCAAGTTAATGTTTATAATACATAGTGTAGTGCATTACCATATCCTAATACCATGGATTATTAAAATTTTCCAATTTAACACTAAGATCTACTAATTGTAAGTACTAATTACTATTTTATTTTTTCTTTTCACTCCAATTCAATTGTTTTAGTTTTTAATTTCATTTTTAGTTTCCACTGAATGAAGGCTAGGATTATAGCCAAAACGTATGAATTTAAAATAAATTTTTGAAAGAAATTCATGTTTTTTATTGATGTTATGCCCGATTATTAGACTTTGTTAATATATATATATATATATATATATATATATATATATATATATATAGGGTAGGGCAGGGCAGAGAGTTACAATTTGACTCTGAGCCATTCTATTGTAGAAATCGTAGAAATATTATATCGCAGAAAATAACACGTATCAAACGTACAATTATATATTATATTATATATATATATATATATATATATATATTATATATATATATATATATATATATATATATATATATAATTTATACTAGCATACCCAGACCGACTTTACTGAAGATTTTATCAAAATCCATTAAATATATTTTACCATAATTTTTATTAAATCTTTTTTATGTTGATACTTTCATGATAATATAATATAATATTATAAAAATAATATGAAAAAATTAATGTGTGAATGATTTATAAGTATTCAAAGTGGATTTAATCCACATTAATACGCGTGGAGGGAATTTCCATAAATAACTAGGTATATTTAATTAAAACTCAATACTTTGCTATTTTACGATGATTTTATCGAGTATTGTCAGTACGTCAGCCTGTTTATGTATGTATTTTGTAGAGTAGTAATGTCTAGTCAGTGGGTTCCTTATTTTGTTAAGTACTAGTCGTAGTGGCTTATTTTGTATTGTCTGTAGTTTTCGTAGGTTGGTCCTAGTCGTCGCGTTCCATGCTGGAGCGGCCTATGTCAGTAACGGTCTTATAAGTGTCAAATAGAGTGTTATTCGCGCTTAGCGGGCTATTGTGGTTCAAGAGAGGTCTCAGTAGATTTAACATTCTGCAAACCTGTCCATTTTTGGTATTAATATGTTTCGTGAAGTTTCGATATTATTGTTACTTTTTGACCTCTCTTGTATAGATTTATAGCTGTTATTTCAGAACCGCCCGCTGTCAGGTTTGACACTTGCTCGTGTCTGATGTTAGACTTGATCAAAATCGCAGTGCCGCCATCCGCGTGCATCCGTCTGTCTGTCGTTTCTGTAAACTTTGTAATTGTTGATATAAAGTCTGTTCGTAGGTTGTAAGTGTATCTCGTTAATGAGTACTATGTCTAGGTCATAATTTGTTATTGTAGAGATATTTTCTATACAGTTTTTTGTTTATATAATACAAATATCATGGCACACTTAATCTAACTTGGAGCGAATTTGCTCCATACTGCGGCCCCAAACGTTAGCATAAATTCTATTATGTATTTACTTATTGAATAGTAATGGGGACATTTTCATATTTGGTATAGTATATAAACTCTTTGAAGTTTTTACTCTTGGCACTATGATTTGATCGTATAGTCATGTGTCGTCAAGTTCTATTTTTCGCATAGCTCTCTTACTGGATTAATTTTACTTTGCGGTAGCTCGCATATCAATTGTGATTGTGTCAGTGTTTAAATTTATGACATGTTACATAATTGTTAATTACACTTTGAACTTTTCTTCTTATTTGTCAGTAACTTGATGATTAGCTGGTAAAATTACGGGGTGCATCTGATTGTGTGAGGTATTTGCGTATAGCAGCCTTCCGCCACCTCTCAATATTGATTTTTTTGTGGGAGTAGTAATAGATATGAAAGTATAAACTCCCATCGTATAAAAATATATAAATTTTATTCATTATAAAATATTACTGATATGAAAAAATGACAAGTCCAATTGTTTTTTTACAATCTCTAGCCTGCTTGATTTCCCCACACACTCCCTGCCACCAATGTGGGAGTAGTAATAGATATGAAAGTATAAACTCCCATCCTATAAAAATATATAAATTTCATTCATTATAAAATATTACTGATATGAAACCAATGTGGGAGTAGTAATAGATATAAAAGTATAAACTCCCATCATATAAAAATATATAAATTTTATTCATTATAAAATATTACTGATATGAAAAAATGACAAGTCCAATTGTTTTTTACAATCTCTAGCCTGCTTGATTTCCCCACATTTTTAATACAATGGTATAATGGCTTATTTGCCACTTTATTCAAATATTTATTGTAAACTTTTCTATGTACTTAACGTCGGATCAAATATCGTAACCCATTTAATTGATTTTGTAAGCGGACCTTTTTCTTCTAATTTTTCTTTATAGTTAACCAATTTTTGTAATTAACTTCTTGAATAATTTTGCGTTTGTATAACTCCTCTATTTTCAACTTCAATTCAGATTTTTTTTTTTTTTATTTTTTAGCTCTGCTTTTGCGTTCTTCCGCAATTATGCCAAGCCTTATATGCAGCCTTTCTTGCTTCTTGTTTAGCTTGCCTATCCTTTTCTCATTCCATGTTATTGTTTTACCATTTGTGTGATATAAAATAACCTGCCGCTAAAAGATTATCAGCTTTCTTGATTAGTAATATAACTTCTGATAAAGAATCTACATCTGAGATTATGTCATCTACATAACAATCATATTGTAAAATGTTAGATAGTGCTGGATATTTCTTACTGTGCTCTAATGCTAGTTTATCTTCCAATGAAGATATTTGTTGGCGAGGTAAATGCAAATTTTGTATTAAATCTATTGTATTGAGATTCTAGTAACACTATTAAATTTATTTATGCCTGGCATAAAATTTTGCAACCCTGTTGTTAAGTTCAAATACTTTCTGGTTTAGCTTAACTACAGTCAATTCAAAACCTTTCCAAATGAATATACCTGTTTCTGAAGATACTCTATTTGTTTTCTAGTGTCAGCTGTACACATAATAACTGTTGTAGTTTCATTATATCTTTATTCTTATTATGCGAAAATTTTATCTCCTCCACCAATTTTGTGATAGTCTCTTGTAATAATATTTTTTCTTGGCATTTACTTTCCAAGTGAGTTTTTATTTCCTTAATTTCGTCTATTAACTTATTATTGTCATTATCCTCAATAGTAATATAAGCTCTATCTTTCGATAATTCATTTTCTAATAGTTGAACTCGATTTTGCATCTCAGAAATCCGTTCATTGTCACTATGTACATTTGATTGACTTTTCTTGAATTTCTTGTTGCCTTTTTTGGGGGGTTTTGAGTATTGTTGCGATCCCTGTATAATCATCAACTGAATGTCAGCACTTATTTCATTGATTTTATTTTCTCACTGCAAATTTATTTCAGTTAATTAACTTCCCGTAGGGCAAGTTATAGTAATCGTAAAAAAATCGAAAATGAATATTTTTGTATATCTTCACGTTTTAAAACTTTCTGAACATTTTGGCATACCTTAGAAAAAATGGATGTATGTGTGTGTGTGTGTGCGTGTATGTGTGTGTGTGTGTGTGTGTGCGTGTATGTGTGTGTGTTCGGATACAAATTTTCGTCGACGATTTCGGGAACACGGATGAAGCAATTTGAATAATTTAAAAAACATTCGATTCGTATTGATAAGGTGACGTGCTGATTAGTTTTTGGCAAAGGCAGGTCTAGCCGTTCCAAAGATATGGGGCAAAAAGTGCCAAAAACGGTATCTCAGTTTTTAAGAGAACGGAGTGTCCGATTTGAATAATTCACAAAACATTTCACTTGTATTAACAAGATGAAGAACTGATCAAATTTTTATGAAAGTAGGTCTAGCGATTTCGGAGATCTAGTAAAAAAAGTAAAAAAATGCCATTTGGCCGACAAAAATGTCATTAGACATATGCACATCAAATTATCAGATATTTTATAGAGATTTTAACAATAAGTATAAATTTTGTTTACATTCCGATGGGTTCCGTACCAGTCTTTATCCGTTAGATGGCGACGCGGCGCTTACGCGCTTCGATATTTCGTCTCTATGCAGTTAAAGCAGTACGATTGTTTTGAAGAAAAGTTCAGAATTTCCAAAATATTTCAAAATATTTTTTTCTTTAAAATGTCTTTTCTTTCAAAAAAAGTAAGTTTTGTCAAAAATTTATAGTTTCTCAAAAATCTAATTTTCTCACAGTAATTTTTTTTCAAAAATGTTAATCTTTTTAAAAAAAAATTTTTGGTACGAGAAGTTCCAGCAATTTACCTTAAGGCACGATGCTATGCGCCCCACTAGTTTTTTATTAACTTCCCGTAGGGTAAGTTATAGTAATTGCATAAAAATCAAAAAGGAAAATTTTTATATATCTTTACGTTTCAGAGGTTCCTGAACATTTTGGCATACTTCAGAAAAAATGGGTGTATGTGTGTGTGTGCATGTGTGTATGTGTGCGTGTACGTGAGTGTGTGTATGTGTATGTGTGTGCGGATACAAATTTTTGTCGACGATTTTGGGAACACGGTTCAACCGATTTCAATTATTTAAAAAATATTCGATTGCTGTTGATAAGGAGACGTGCTGATTAGTTTATAGCATAGGGAAAAAGTGCCACAAACGGAAACTCAGTTTTTAAAAGAACGGAGTGTTCCATTTTAATAATTCAAAAAACATTTTACTTGTATTGACAAGATGAACAACTTATTAAATTTTCATGAAGGCAGGTCAAGCGGTTTCGGAGATCTAGTAAAAAAAGTAAAAAAAACGCCATTTGAAAGATGTATGGACACAAAATTATCAAATATTTTATAGAGATTTTAACAATAAGTATAAATTTTGTTTACATTCCTATGAGTTCTGTAACAATGGTTATCCGTTAGACGACGATGCGGCGCTTACGCGCTTCGATATGCAGTTCTATATGCAGTTAAAGCAGTACGATTGCTTTGAGAAGAAGTTCAGAACTTCCAAAATATTTCAATATTGAGAAAACATTTTTTTTCAAAAAGTCTTTTTTCCAAAAAAATTTTTTTTTTCAAAAATTTAAGGTTTCGCAAAAATCTAATTTTTTCAAAGTAATTTTTTTTCAAAAATATTACTCTTTTTTAAAAAAAAGAGTGCGCGTAAGTTTCACACGCGATTGAAGTAAAACTTATTCGCTACTGTACAAGATGGCATTTAAGTAAAAATAAATACATCGTATAAGAATCGTATACAACGTAACAACAATCGTCATGCACACATTTTTTAATGTCAAATATTATACATATTTATATGATAATTAATTTTAAATTATATTTATAATAGCATTAAAAGTATTTATAATGTTTGAATACAATAATATAATTAAAGTCATACTTTAAATATGACATGAACGGTTTGTCATTGTAATTAGTATTTAGAAATGAACTTTCATTACAGAAATGAAGTAATTGCTGATTAATGAATTCTATAATATTCGTTCACACAGTGGATTATGTTAAACAACGCCTAAACAATTATTGTTTTTGCAACTTCATCATATAATTGTGTTTGAAGAACTTCATGTAATTAAAATTAACATACATTCATTGGCTGCTTGTATTTTTTTTTTACTTTTTCGTTGGCGATATAATCTCATTCTTTAAACAGCTGTTATATCTGTCTTGCCTAAAAAATATTTTCTTTTTTAATTACTTAAAAGATTTATAGAAACTACGAATAATATAGAAATAATTTCTAATCAATAAACCTACTAAATTAATTTTCAAGAAACAGGGTGAAATATTCTTCTGATTCAGGCATTTTTATCAAATCAAGATTTGTACTACGATGTAACTTTAAAATGTTTATTTATCTGCCGATTTTCTTGTTGATATCGGTACGCATACAACGTTGATGCCGGTACGCATACATTGACAGATCTCTATTCATATACGTGACGACTAATCACAATCGACCCGTATAGATATGATATCATCGAGAGCGAATGACGAATCATTGGCACTCGACTCTTATTTTATCTTATCTGCCGCAACGCACTTCCGTTGCATTTACACCCTAGTCGCGCCTAAAGAAGTTTTACTTCAAAAATAGTTTTTGGTACAGGAAGTTCCAGTAATTTACCTTAAGGCACGATGCCATGCCCCACTAGTTTTCATTTTTAAGTTGGGTGATTTCTTTCTCATGATATCAGAAGGAGGGTCTGTATATTCATCAAACTTTTCCTGGAGATTTTTGTAATCATGATCAAGTCTATCGTTCTGCCTAGAAGATTTTCAATTTGTTTACTTTTTAATTCGAGTTCTTTTTCTAATTTTTTTTTTCACTTACGGTTTCATTTGTTGAATTATTTTTATCATCATGCAATTTTCTCTCTAATACACTGAATCGTTCTTCAAGACATATATATGCTTTTAAAAAAGATCTTCTATTTTTTATTTCTTACCTTAATTACAAATTTAAGTTCGTCGATTTCATTTTTATCCATATTTGATTTACCTTTATTATCAATATCTAAGTTTTGTAGCAAATCATTATCTTTCTCTAATTGTTTATCACGCATCAATAATTCTTCAACTTGTGTACTTTTTTCACCTAAATCCAATTTTAAACTATTCACTTCTTTTTGTAAATTTGCCTCAATTTGTGCAAAATTATGCTGCATGCGAACCATTTCCAACTTTGTTTCTTCTAACTAATCAACAGAATCCCTACTGACATTTTGTTTAAATACTTCTTCCGCTGCATTATTTTGTCTGTTGTCAACTAAATCACTTATGCAGCCAAAATCTTACATTATTTAGTTTCAATCGCGTCGCGCTCATCATCGTTTTCGAATTCATCTAAATTGATACATTTTAATTCATCTTGCGCTACGTTATATTTTTTAAATTCGTCTTCTAAAATTTGTTTACGTGCATTTAATTCTATGACACTCATGTCGGGGGCATTTTTTAATATATCATTCTCAATACGCGTTATCTTGTATATTGCAGTTTTAGTTTTGTTTATCAATGCATTGATATTTTCCATTTTGAATGCGATAGCTTTTGATAAATTCTTATTATCAAAATTCTCCTACCTTTATTCTATGTGGACTGTATATCACTGTATTTCTTCAATGTAGTTTTTTATCCCGCTCGAGGAATCATTTTATGGTAAGCATTTTCATAAATAACTAGGTATATTTAAATAAAACTCAATACTTTGCTATTTTACGATGATTTTATTAGACATCAAATAATAGAGATATTTTTTGTACACTTTTTTGTTTATATAATACAAATGTATATAAGTATAATAAACACTTAATCTAACTTGGTGCAAAGGGTATGGGCGTGTTTCCGTACAGAATTGGCCCCGCCCTAGTATTTAAATAATTTTGATGCCATTTTATAGGTATTTTCGAGAAAATCCGATATTCCAAATTTCAAATCCGTAGCTCATCATTTGGCCGAGATATCATTGAAAATGTGTGAAAGTGGCCCCTTTTTTCAAAGTCGTTTTTTGTCGCAACTGTGAAAGATATCGACAAACTAATAACGCCAATCTATTCACATCGGTATGTACTATATTATTAATAACAAATATTGTTTAATAATTATTTGTTAGTGCATAAAAAAGTGAAAAAAAAATTGTTTTGAATTTTCGGGTAGTGCGGTTGTTTGGACTAATTTTTAATTAGCATCATTAGAAAGGGTATTCAATTCTCTTTTAGTGTCCAAAAGTTTGTTTTATTTTATGTGGTAGAACACATTTAGAAATAGAAAAAACCTGAGCAAGTACACGCTCGCGCCCATATAACACCCGTTTAAGTCGTCTCCGATTTGCAACGACTAGCAACAGCACTGCTCGCCGCGCGTCTTGATAAATTAATTCTGCATATAAGTATGGAACATTTCTTTGTAAAACATTTTTAATAAAACACTAGATATATACATTTTAATTTTGAACTAGTGGGACGCATGGCATCGTGCCTTAAGGCAAATTGCTGGAACTTTCCGTATCAAAATTTTTTAATTTTTTAAAAACAATTAACATTTTTGAAAAAATTTTACTTAAAAAAAATTAGATTTTTGAGAAACTATAAATTTGACATAAAATTACTTTTTTTTGAAAAATTTTTTTTTCTTAATTTATTTCTTATAACCAATTTGAACCTTGGGTTCAATGAGGTTATTTGCTGACGGGTACAGGGCTTTTAGAAATTCCCCCAGTGGGGAATTTCCTTACATAAATATATTGATCGTTAATTTATTAAATCTTGCGGCCACTTTCTTTTTAATCTTCTCGTAGGTACTTGTTTTAGCAGGTCTATTATTAGAGTGTTTGGATAGTATGCGCTCTTTTGATGATATTTTGTTTTCTCCTACTCTCCTTGATAAATTCCTGTATATATTTGATGTTTAGATCTCGATGAATTGTTTCGTTGGAGACATACCAGGGCGCGTTCACTATAGCTCGTAGTATTTTTGACTGTGCGCTTTGAATTGTTTTATATTGGACGTGCTCGCACATGCCCATATTGGTACAATTACGGCTTTATATATTAGGATCTTGTTCTCATATGACATCTTAGATCTTCTTCCAATTAACCAGTAGAATTCACGAAATTTTTTGTCTATTTGCTTACGCTTTGTCCTGATGTGGGTACTCCATGTGAGCCCTCTGTCGAGGTGAAGTCCTAGGTATTTTATAGAGTTGCTTTTTGGAATTTCTACATTGTTGATTTTTATATTTGGGCAATCTCTTTTTCTTTTAGTAAAGGTGATGTGAACTGACTTAGTTGAGTTAATAGTAATTTTGCATTTGTGAGTCCACTCCTCTAGTTTGTGTATATAATTTGGCAGCTGTTCCGAGGCTTTTGTGGTGTCTTCATGTGTTGATAAAACCATGGTGTCATCTGCGAATGTTCCAAGGGTTATTTTGGGGTCAGTTGGTATTTAGTTAGTGTAGATTAGGTACAGGGGTGGTCCGAGTACACTACCATGAAGTACACCAGCTTTTATTGATTCTGTATCAGATGATTCATTCTGCACTCTGACTCTGAAATATCTGTTAAATAAGTAGGACTCCAGTAAAGATGATAGTTTTTGTGGTAGACATTGATTTATTTTGTAGATCAAACCATGGTGCCAAGCTTTGTCAAATGGTTTTTCGATATCAATAAATATGGCAGAGCAATATTTTTTATTCTGCAAAGCCATATGTATATTATTTATGACACTGTGACCTTGGTGGATTGTTGAGTGTTGAGGTCTGAAACTATACTGGTGGTCAGGAATTATTGAAAGCTTTTCGTTTATTCTGCTTAGAATTATTTTCTCCCTTATTTTTGAAAGGTTTGGCATTAGGTCTGTACGATGTAGCTTCAGTAAGCGATTTCCCTGGTTTAAAAATCATTATAATTGCAGACATTTTAAAGCATTTTGACCAATATATTGTTCTAAGGATTCCATTAAATATGTATGTCAACAGCACTATGTTTTTCTTGGACAGTTCTTTGATCATCTTGCCTTTTATTTGAATAATGCCGCTATCTCTTTGTTGCTTTTTGCCCATTCGCTTGCGCTGTCCATTTTTATAGGTGCATTGTGGAATGTTTGATGTCTAGTAGACTTCGTGGGTTTCCATATTGTTTCGTCGTACCTGCTTAAGTTTGAAATATATTGCGTAATCTCACTGTCCCTTATATCTTTTAGTTTCTTTTTGAGGGAATTTGTCAGGTTGTTAAAAATCCTATGGATAGGATTTTGCGTATTTTTCCATTTTTTCCTTGCCTTACTAAGGGTTTTATTTCTAGGGGGATGTCATAGTTAGTTTTATTTTGTTTGTGTATTGTGAGGGTAGCTTTTGTAACTGCATCTTGCAATGTAGTTATGAACGCGTTTAGGCTATTGTCAATGTCCTCTGCTGTTTTTAGTCATATTTTGAGATTTAAGTTTGAATCAATTTCAGTTTTAAATGCATCCCAATCCGTCTTACAGTTATATAGATTGTTATTCGCTTGCTCATTTAATATACGTGAACTCAATGTTAAGATTATTGCTGTATGATCCAAGGAGAAATCTAAGTTATTTTCAATAGTCATGTATTTAGGCAAAATACCACTCGTTATGAATTGGTCTTGCAGGTCAGGTGTTTTTTGTATGTCTGTAGGCCAGTATGTAGAACTTCTAGTTGACATAAAGGAGTAATTGTTTTTCTGAATTAGTGCTGCTAATTCTTTACCTTTTCTTGTGGTTAGTCTTGATCCCCAGAGCGTGTTTTTAAAATTGAAGTCTCCTCCCACGATGAATTTTGTACCTAAGGTTCTGAAAATTTTTTCATAATCTTCACATTTAAGATTATACCTAGGGGGACAATAAATTACAGAAACTGTTAAATCAGTTGCATGAGTGAAACCCTTAACTTTTATGGTGGTTGCTTGTATTTCGTTATGTTGGAATTTTAGTAGTTCATAATGCTCGATCGAAGATTTTATCAGTATACCTGTACCAGCGTGAGCAGTTTGGTCTGGATGATTGGTGAAATAATAGTTATAAGATGGAATTCTGAAGAATAAAAAATCAGTGAAGTGAGTTTCACTTATCAAAAGAATATCGATCATTTGTAGATGTAGGAAAGTTTTTATTTCATTTTGATGGTTTAGAATACCGTTGGCATTCCATTCAGCAATGCGTAACAGGTTAATCATTTTTTAACTAGTAAGGTAAGCATGTTGAGGATCATATTGTTCTGTTCCATAAGTTGTTTGAACATATCTTTGAATGTACCTAAAAATTCATGTAGTGTTGATTCTATTTCTGTTGCATTGTGTCCGCCGTTGTTTTGAGTTTTCAGAATTTCGGAATAACTCATGTGGTTCAAGACATTAGTTTGAATTGATCGTGGTCTTGTATTGATTTTTTTTATACTTTATTTAACAGCAATCACAATTTACAAAATGCTATGAGCTATTGTGCTTATATTTGAACTCACTCACACAGTAAACATACTCACACACAGTCATACACACACACATAAATAAATTGGCTGAATTTTTAAAAATTACAATAGGTGCCACTCCATTGAGTGGTCAACTAATCCGGCTGAGGTATATATCAAAAGTTGAGCCTGGTCTTTATCAAAATTGATCTATCTTCAAATCAATTGGAACTTTTCTTTTGAGCCTCCTAGATCGGGGTTCTTGAAGAAGATGTTTAACTATTTCATTGGGATGGGATTCCAACTTCTCAAAATGACGATGACTAGTACTGGTAATTACATCTTTCACAAATGGTATGTTCAAGTCGTCATGAATAATTTTGTTATTGACATACCATGAAGCGTTTACGATCTGCCTCAGAATTTTTGATTGAGCTCGTTGAATTGAATCAATGTGAGATTTTCTTGCACATCCCCATAATTCCACTTTCCTTTATTATTGTTTTATATATTAGAAGCTTGCTTTTAATAGGTAAATTGGATTTCTATTCTATAGTATAGATAGTCTATTTTTTACTAGAGCTATTTTCGAAAGTATGTGTTGCTTTCAGGTTAGTTTGCTATCTAATATCATCCCGGGGTATTTTGTTGAGTGTTTAACTTATCATGAAATTGAACTGCTGGGCAAGAAGATTTGTTGAGTGTGAATATTACATGAGTTGATTTATTGTCATTAATTTTTATGCGCCATTTACTAGTCCATTCTTCAATGACTCTTAGATGACCCTGAAGCCTTCTCGATGCTATAACTGGATCAGGATCTGGAGATAGAATAGCAATATCATCGGCAAATGTGGCAGTTGTTAAATTTTCATCTGTAGGAAAATCGCTAGTATAGAGTAGGTAAAGGTATGGACCCAGTACACTTCCTTGTGGGACTCCTGCTTCAACCAAGCATGCTGATTAAGTTTCCATATTCACTTTAACTCTAAACTGTCTATTTTGAAGATACGATTCCAACAATTTATGATACTCAATTGGGAGAGGTGATTTTATCTTATACTCTAAACCTTTATGCCATCTTTTATCAAAGGCTTGATGTACATCAAGGAAAACTGATGAACAGAATTGTTTCGTTTCTAGAGTGTTGTGGATGACGTTCACAATTCTATGGCAAACTGATGGTCTGAAATTACGTTTGTATTGTTTTGTATATGTTAAGCAAAAGTTTTTCAAATATTTTTGATGCCACTGGTAGGAGACTAATAGGTCTGTAGGATGATACATTATATGGGTCTTTACCGCTTTTGTGGATAATTTTAACTATTAAAGTTTTATAATGTATTGGCCAATAATTTAGCCTAATTATAGAGTTGAATAGATATGTTAGTAGGATAAATCCTTTTTTTGGCATTTCTTTCAACAGTTCCGGTGTTATTGAGTCAAAACGAGGGATTTATTAGTTTTTAGTTTAGCTATTTCTTTGAATACCATATTCAGTGAAAAGAATTTAAGACAGCTGCTCTTGTTCACTGGTGCTAACGGATTTAAATCCAGATCATTAGGTTTAGAGACGCGATCAGGATTTGGTTTAAAAACTGAAGATAGATTCAAGTGGAATAGAATGTTTTTGATTTTGTTGAGCTGAGAAAAATACTAATTTAAAAATGAATTAGTATTTTTCTCAGTAATTTGACGATATAGTTCCCAATTAGTTTTAGCAGAATGAGGTTTTGGAGTTTTTTGCAGGTTCACAGCCGTAGAGAATATGGTTGCTATCACGGGGGAATGGTCTGATGAGAGGTCGTTTCAAATGTGTTGTATTTCAACACGTTTGAAACTTAGACCATTAGCGACAAAGAAGTCTAACATATCGGGTTTCTTCTTAGGATCGGCTGGCCAGTAGATGGGTGTACCCGTTGAAAAGGCGGAGAAACCATGTCGAAAAATCATCTCATACAGTTGTTTACCTTTTGGATTTGATATTCTTGAGCCCCAGAGAGAATGCTTACTGTTAAAATCACCGCCAGCTATGAACTTAGATCCAAGCATTGAGGAATATTCGTAAAATTGGGAACTGTTAATAATATGTCGAGGTGGGCAGTATACGGCAAAAATTACTAATTCGTAATTTTGCAGCTCATAGTGAACAATATCAGATTTTATTAGAATCGCCGTGCCCCCGTGGGTGTTCCATCCGGATGAGGTGTGTGGTACAATTTATAGTTTGGAACGTACATATTTGAGTAATGAGTAAAATGTGTTTCACTAACAAGAAGTATATCTATTTTATTCTCGAAAAGAAAGAACTAAATCTCATGTTTGTGCTTCAAGAGCCCATTTGCATTCCATAACGCAATCCTTATAAACCTCGACATGGTGTTTACTTTATTTTATTTATGAGAGTTGATAACATGTTTATGATCATGTTGTTTTGATTAGATTCAATTGTTGGAACATATTTTTGAATTTATTTAAGAACATTGTTAAATTTCCAGTAGAGTTTTCACTGGTTGTATTAGCCTGTTGATGAAATTGTTGTGATTTTATAACTTGTGCATATGTCATATGTTGAAAATTTGTATGCCTTATTTGGCTCATGTTCTTAGAAGTTGTTGGCCCATATTGATTTTCAATGCGGTTACCGTATGTTCTATTCATTTGTTCTTTTTTTCTTAAAATAATTTTTTGATATACTGGACACCCTTTAAAGTTAGCAGTATGTTCATTCAAACAGTTAGCACAAGTTGCTGGAGCTTCTTTAGACTTAGTAAATGACTTAGAGGGATGATCGTCCCCACATTCAACGCACATGTGTGGCTTATTGCAATATGTTTTGCTGTGTCCATAGTCTTGGCATCTTTTACACTGGATAATTTGTAAAGAACGTATCGGTGGTTCAAAGTGTACTATTTTATTTAAAATTTTATTCACAGTAAAAATTTCATGGTTATTCTTGTTCGGTTCTAATTCTACATAGAACATATTAAGCGGTTCTCTTGATCTGTAGTGTAAGACGTTAACTATATTACGCACTTTTCGTCCATTTTTTCAATCTCTTGCTTTATTTCTTCAATATTAGTGGTTGAGTGAATATATTTCAAAACAACTCTGTATACAGCGTATACGCCCTTTCACTTTTTACCTGATGAGTATGATAAACAACATCGCGTTGTTTCAAAAGTTTAACAAAGTTTCTATAGTCTATTCTATTGTTGAAACGTTAAATTTGATAACATTGTCAGCCAAGGTTTTTGTTGTGTAACTGTTATCGGGCAAAACCGGTTTTAGAACGTTAATCATATCGGGAAAATTTGTTACTCCGTGTATGTACACCGGCGGTGGTAATTCCTTTTTTGGCTGAGAATTTGCTTCAGTAATTGCTGATGATGATGATGGTTGACCATCAATTATTGATTTTTCATTATTGGCGACAACGTTGAATCTGTTAGTCAATTTTATAGTTTCGGTCGGCGTATTAATCCGTCTTCTTTTTGCACTCGTCACAGTTTGCGAAGAATTTGTCATACTGTTTAGCGCGGTATCAGTATCCATGACGGCAGAGGAATTAACATTTTTTGAAAGGTTTGAATTAATTTTAATCGCAGTTGTTCGGTAACAAAATCCGAGCAAGTTTGTGAATCATCATTTAGAACATTATTTACTTCCGTTAGTAGTACGTTCAAAAAGGTGCTCATTGAGTTTCTCGAGGGGAGACTCATGAGTTAAGCCAATAATTTTACTAATCACTAATAATCACTATTTATTAACACAATAACTATCACAAGAATTATTTAATATAAGTAGAATGTATTACAACTGAACACTCTGTTTATACTGCAATAGCACAGGTATAAATGTGTTGTATTCGCAGGTACATATTTCATCTGTATTTAGATCCGACTAACTCATATTGATTTTTTGAAAGTGTTTTGAAATGTTTTGTATTGGTGCGGCACTATTTTTGTTATGTAAGGTATTATACATAGTGCGGTAGCTGGTGCATCCTCCATAGTTTGCCAAGTGTGGGCCTCCGCACAAAGCGCATGTGGCTGCAGTGCTTTTCAATTTTTTGCATTTTGAAGTTTCATGGTCGCCGCCGCATTTTACGCAGACAAATGGTCTGTTGCAATAGGATTTACAGTGTCCATATAATTGGCACCTTGTACATTGTATAATACCAAATCTTTTTTGGGAGATTCCACTGTTACAATTTGATTTAAAAGTTTGGTCAGTTTATAAATTGTGGTGTTATTTTCTGAAGGCTCCAAATCGACAAAAAACAGGTTTAATGGGTATTTAGTCTTGTGTTGCAAGATATTGACAATGATTCTCACTTTGTAGTTTAGGTTTTCTAGCGCTGTTTTAATTTTGTCAGTATCGGTTGTGTGGTGAATATTTTTTATAACTACTCTGTAAGCTCTCTCTTATTTAAATTGGTAGATATGATGCACTACGCGTTTTGATTTAGAAAAACTGTATGAGCAATTTATATTGCTCAGGTTTTTCGACGTTTATTTTCACTATATCGTCGTGCAATGATTTTGTTGTGTACTGCTCCCTGTTTATTATTGTTTTGATTTCGCCTGTCATGTCAGCGATATTGTCAACGTCATAGACAAAAATGGGTGGTGACCTTCGAACCGTATTCCTGTTATCGGCTTGCGAGGTCAAAGGGCCCGGTGCTTCTATTGTGTTATCGGCTTGGGTCGCCGGTTTACCTGTTGCGAGAACATTAAACCGGTTTGATGTTTTTATAATGGGCTGGCGGTGGCGATATCGGTTAGAGCGTAGGCTAGCACCAACTAGTTCCAGGTTCGCTGGATCGATTCCCGCTACCGCCGTAGCCCGACATCAGGCAACTCTGATGTCAAATTTCCACTTGAGGTTATAGATCTCAAATATAGCCTCAAGTGAAAATCGCCTCTCGTGGGTATAGTTGCATCTATAATAAAAAGTCAGCAAATACTTCGAGTATAGATAATTAGTCAAACCTGGACAACTACTGGGTTGCCATCCATTCATATAATAAGAAAATGTCAAAACAATTACTCAATATCTCAAGTGTGACAGATTGTAATTAAAAATATAGAAAAAAAAGATGTTTTTATAATGCTGATGTTTTCAATATGACCTGTTGATGTTTTTCGACGTTTGTTAGTTTTGATTGTCTGCCAGCTTACTGCTTGATTAATTTGTTCTGTTTCCATGTGATTAACAGTTTCGGGTGATTGATAATTAATGCTGTTATGTTTAATAATTAAATGGTTTTGCGCGTATGCACTATCTGTTTGCGAGGTTTTTAACATGTGATTAACAGTTTCGGGTGATTGGTAATTTATGTTTATATGTTTATTAATTAAATGGTTCTGCACGTTTGCACTATCTGTTTGCGAGGTGTTGTTTAGTATTTCAATTGATTGTACAATTGAAATAGTTGAACTATTTTCTTTACTGTTCTGCATGATTATTTATTAACACTGTGATCACACTGTATTTTTTTTCATTGCACAGTTTCTTTTTTTATGTGCCCCCCTAAAAAGGGGGGCTTAGTTTCACTATTGTATAGTTTTGGATGGATCGAATATGTTTTTATATCAGACAGCTCACTAATTTTGTCATGATTGGATAAATATTATTTCTTTTGATTGAAGCACTGATCCGAACAGTACGGCTGCTCGAGATAAACTGAAAAAAAAAAATTGAAAAAAAATGTTTTCTTTATTTTGATATATTTTGGAAAATCTGAACTTTTTTTCAAAGCATTCGTACTGCTTTAACTGCATAGAGACAAAATATAAAGCGCGTAAGCGCCGCATCGTCGTCTAACGCATAAACATTGGTACTGAACCTATAGGAATGTAAACAATTTTTATACTTATTGTTAAAATCTCTATAAAATATCTGATAATGTGATGTGCATATGCCTAATGATCATTTTTGACGGCCAAATGGCATTTTTTTACTTTTTTTAATAGATCTCCGTAACCGCTAGACCTGCCTTTATTATAAATTTGATCAATTCTTCATCTTGTCAGTACAAGTAAAATGTTTTTTGAATTATTAAAATCAGACGTTCCGTTCTCTTAAAAACCGAGTTACCGTTTTAAACACTTTTTGCCCCGTATCTCCGAAACGGATGGACCTGCCTTCGCCAAAAACTAATCAGCACGTCTCCTTATCAATACAAATCGAATGTGTTTTGAATTATTCAAATCGGTTGATCCATGTTCCCAAAATCGTCGACAAATTTAGATGTTAGTCAATCTGTATACACTATAACAGTGTTTCCCAACGTGGGGCGCACGCCCCACCGGGGGGCAATTTGAAAATTTTGGTGATTTTAATATAATGTAGTATAGTATCGGTAAAACATTTAAAAAATGCTTCTTAGATTTAGAATAATAAGGTGTCCCGGTTTGGTCGCGACGGTTTTAGTTTTCAATCTTGCTTTCTTAATGCCGGAGTTATGTTTTTTCTGCCGGGTTGACTTGACTTTTTCTCATTACTTTATATTAAAATTACAACTACCCATTCTAATCTGAAAATGATATATGCAATAAACTTTATATAAATCTAACAACAACATTATGAAAGAGAATATTGCGGGATGCAACAATTCTTTTGGTTCCAGTAGCCCTTCACTAATTATTTTAAACTTCTATATTTCAATTTACGAAAATTACCAAAAAATAGGTATATCAAGTTTCTGACTGCTTGGCATAAATGCTTTAAGGTCAGTGACAAGACTCGACTTGAAATATGCACAAGAAAAGTAATATTTAATACTAAAGTTAATTGCGAAGCTTTATGAGAACAGAGTTTCATACAAGGCTCTTAAAGCAGAAACATTGTAAATATGATGTGAGCTTTTTACTCACTGTCAGTAACTATGGCTAAAGATGGAATTAATTTAAAATAAACTAATATTTATCGTATCCTTAAATAGTACAAGGTTGACAGTAAGCGCGGTTTTTTACTCTTATTGTTAGATTGCTGACAGACAGACAGACAGACAGACAAAAGTATTTATTTCAATATTTAAAATACATTTTTCAGTGTTGCCTTTTGTACATACTTTTCTACCCGTGGGTATTTTATATGACATATATGTTTTTAATATATACGATAAATATAATTTAGAATATGTATACAATATGATTGTATGTGTGTACTAAAAAAGAGAAAAATAAGCTTTCTCCAAAAAAAATACAGATTCTTTATATATTAATAATTATATGTTTTGTTAACTCCCTCTAAGAGAGAGGAGTCACATAAATAATATGCTCCTTATTTATCTGCTATGGGTTGATCAGTATATAGTTTGGCATGGCGTGATTGCCTTACCAAATATCGTCTCTTGTGTATTGGCCGAGGCCCGCGATGTTAATATTAGGATGATCCCCTCATTTTAGATAAAAATTCTCAGTGAGCTTTTTTATATAGTCGAGTATTGTCGGTACGTCAGTCTGTTTGTGTATGTATTTTGAAAAGTAGTAATATCTAGTCAGTGGGTCCCTTATTTTGTCAAGTACTAGTCTTAGTGTCTTATTTTGTAATGTCTGCTGTTTCTGTAAGTTAGTCTTAGTCGTCGCGTTCCATGCCGGAGCGGCGTATGTCAGTAACGGTCTTATAAGTGTCAAGTAAAGTGTCCGCTTGTTCTTCACGCTTGGCGGGCTGTTGTGGTTCAAGAGAGGTCTCAGTAGATTTAACATCCCGTAAGCCTGTCCAATTTTCGTATTAATATGTTTTGTGAAGCTGAGTCTATGGTCCAGGGTCACACCAAGATATTTGACATCTTTGGACCACTCAACTTCACAGTCCAATACTTTAATTTTGTCCAAGTCAGTCAGTCTAGTCGTGGCATTTCGGCTCTTTGTAAATAAAATTGCCTCCGTCTTCTGCGGATTCATTCTGATCTGCCATTTGTCAGTATATTCAGTTAGCTTGTCTATGTGTGTCTGTATCTTTGTAGTCAGTAGCGTAGGTGATCGTGATGATTTGTATATGGCAGTGTCGTCAGAAAATGTCAGTAACGTTGTGTCGGCGTCAATGGGTATGTCGTGAATGTAGACGTTAAACAGTGACGGTCCCAGAATCGAGCCCTGCGGTACTCCCGCCGTCACTTGTTTGTTAGATTGCTTCAAATGATTCTTTAGGTTTGTTGTGGTTGAGGTAGTAATGTATAGTGAGAAATTTAGCTGTCGATTAGTAGAAAATACTTTTTTGATCGGTTATGTAGAGTGTTTGTTGAAAGATGGAATATCAAAACAAACATTTTAATCAAATTTTGAATTTTTATTTCTGCAAATGGTAAAACGATCATCCCAAAGAATAGGTGCTGTTTATGGTGTCGAAGCCTTGAAAAACAGCTATGTTAAAATTGGTTTTAGAAATGTCATTCTGGTAATTTTCCAATCAATGCTGCTCTGATTGTCCAGTTAAAGTTTTGGACAAACTAATTAAAGCAATGATCGATTAAAAACAATTTGGCTATATTTAAAAATTATTGGCGGTTGGTGAAAATTTTTCTCCACATCCACCAAATGTTCCTGACTACAAAACATCTGATTTAAAACCCTTGAATTTAAAAAAAATCATGATGGTGTCAAATTGTATCTAATTTAGTTTTTGCTAATAAAAACTAGAAGTTTTATAAACTTGGGATAATGATGCTTCTTGGAAAATAACAAAAGGCCATCGATCAAAATGGTATACATAACAAAGTTATTTAACTCCACGCAAAAATTGTCTTTGATTTTCTAACTAAAATGCGCACTTACTTAGTTGCCAATCTGATAACTAAAAAGATTTAACAAAATATATATATAATTAAGATATAATTCCGTTTTGAGTTAAGAAAATGTCAAGTAGATTCGTTAAGAAATGGCTTTATGAAGAAACTGAAACCAAATGCCCAAATGTAATCATATGTACAAAAATTTGCTATAATTTATTGAAAAAAAGAAAAAGCTTAGATTAGAATCTAATATAAAATCTTTGTTTTAGCTTAAATTGCATTAAATAAATTTCGAAAAAAACAGTAATAAAATTAGTTTGAAATTTCCGTATGTTGGCTTATTCCAAAATTTTACTTATGATGTTTAATAACAATTTAATAGCGATTTTATCTTAAAAGTTATCATTCACATTTTTTCTGGGAGAAAAAAAATTGTATGGGGGGACATAACGTTTTTATAAACCTCAAGGTGGGACGGAGCTCAAAAAAGGTTGGGAATCACTGCACTAGAATGTAACCAAAAATTGTCAAAAAAAATAATTAGTTTAAATGTTCCAGTTATTAATGGCTTGGTTTATCACAGTGTAATAGTGTAGTATATTTTTGTTTAATTAATTTCTGTAAGTATTTATATATAAGTACTATAACTTTATATTATTTTCCTCCTATAGCATATAAAATCTTTTAGTTTTTCCACTGAATGACGGTCTCGGTGAAGACCGAAACGTATGAATAAATAAAGTATTTCAAAACCACTTTAGTTTTTTTACTTGGTGTTACTGCCCGATTCTAAATAACTCATCAAAATATATATCAACACCAAACTCCCATATTTCAATAATTATATATATATATATATATATATATATATATATATATAATGTTTAATATGAACAAAACAGCACTCAGATTTTTTAACACAACTTTATTTTATGATTACAAACGTTTCGAGACCATGGTGTGCCTCATCATCAGTGTAATTTCAATATCAGTTACTTATTACTAAACATTCTTTAATATTTTATTTAAAACTATATTTTAACTTTTTAATATAAAACATCAACTACTTCCTTGCATTGGCTATTTCCTTTCCTTGCAATCTCTCCATTGATTGAAACAATTGTCACTTGCCAATGCAAGGAATAGTTGATGTTTTATATTAAAAAGTCGCGATGCCATATATTAATTTTTTCCGAATTTGTTATACTTTTTAAAAGATTTGAATTTTCAACACGTGTATCTATGCTATGACAATAAATACTTCACAAATGCAGATGATGATTTTTGTGTGATAAATTTGGCAAATCAATGTTTTAGTCGTGAATAAACAAAAAATCATTCATTTATACATCCACCTCTACAGGTATGAGTAAAAATACTATATAACCCTTAAATGCAATAAAATAAATTGAGCTATTGGAAATAAATTTGTTCTATAAATCGCAGTGTATAATTTTTAATATACAATTTTGTTGAACATTTTTTAATATTTGTTAAATGGATAATTAAAGTGTCAACTATGGGAATTTAGAATAATCATTTTATTTGAAACAGTTCTACATTCAACATCACTCATATATTGGTGTAAATAGTAATTTGAAAACCAATAATGATTATTTTTAACTGAACGCTAATATTAGTATAGGATAATGTTTATTAGTGATATGGTAACACTCGTGATGCACACATTTATTAGTGTCGACAATTATACACATTTAAATAATGATAAATTATAAATTATATATTTATGATTGCAATAAAAATATGTATAATATTTACAAACAATAATGTAATCAAGGTCATACTTGAAATATGACATGATCGGTTTAAAGTAATTGCTGATTATTAAGTTCTATAATATTCGTTCACACCGTGGATTATGTTAAACAATGCCTAAACAAATATTGTTTTCGTAACTTCAGTCATCATGTAATAATTGTGTTTGAAGAACTTCATGTAATTAAAATTAACACACAATCAGTTACTGTTTGTAGTTTTTTACTTTTGCGCTTACGATATAATCTCATTTCTTGAACAGCTGTAATATCTGTCTTGTCTAAAAAATTGAAGCCATACTTTTATATTTGTTTTATTTATCAAGCCCTGCATATAGCTTGATCTATAAATCATTTTCTTTTTTATGTGAACGTTAATGCAATGATCATCATTAATATTACGAGGTAGTAAATTGACCATATTATCAACGTCAACAGGCACATTTATAATTTGTCCAAATATTCCAAATTGTCCATTTGCATGTCTCAATCGTCTAATTTGCATGAAATACACCCTAGATGAAATTAACCTTTCAAATACAGTATCTAGTTTAGGTTGATAATTTGGTATAGGTGGAAATACAAATCCGTTAAATTTACACAAAGTGGGAATTTTACCCGAATTTAATACCTTTCGACAAGTTTGACATCCAACCTGATTATTTGAATCAATATTCAAAAAACCATTAATAAGAATTTGTTTTTGAGCATCATTTGATATTTCTAAGTCACTTTGAAACCAAAGTCAATCACACACAAAACATACATAGCCAAAGCTATTATTTGTAAATTGTTTTTCAAACAATTTTCGTGCATTCCTAAACAAATTAAAGTCTTTATAATATAATATAAGTCAAATGAAGTATTTGAACTTTCATATATAGTTTATATGGAAGTTCAAATACTTTATTTGACTCTTGCAAAAGATCAGTTCTTGTCACATTATATACAGAATCGTCAATTTGCAATTGACGTGATGTAGTTGCTGTATCAGAAAATGTAACAGCAGTACTTTCATCTAAAAAGATAACAGAATAATATGTTTAAATGTGAATAGTTGAAACGTTTTTCAGGTTTAAATGGCTTTGAGGCTTTGAACCTGCATCAATATTTATAATTACTATTAAAATAAATTAAAATTAGTCTCCATAGTAATCATAAAAGAGAAACATGTAAACTTACATTAAATTTCCAATGAAGAAATATTGTTTCTACAATTTCACTTATCATGTATTTGTGTTTGTAGAACTTCATTATTGACTGCTTGATTGTTTAAATATTTAAATATTTTTATAAAAATATTTTTCATTTTAGTAATAACCTCAAAGGTATATAGTAACCTCGAAAGACTCGAATAATACAAATTACTTCAATAAACTTACATTTCTTACGCAGCGCAGATTTTTCATATGTTTCATTATTTACGATTATTTGCACTACAATTATTAATGAGAGACGTGATAAAATATTCTTCCGATCCTGACATTTTTATTAACTCACAATTTATAATACTACATATTTAACCTTAAAAAGTTTTGACATAACACCAGAAATTTGAACAATATGCTTCATGCTTTCGGTGACGTATAAAGTCACGCATCAGAAGTGGATACTCGCGACATCTGCGCTAACTAACGTCGTAAGCGCGAATCATGCAAGCGATCACTGACATTTGTTAGAAGTTTGCACCCCATGGATTTTTCATTATTTGTCATATTTGTCATTCTTCCGATGACCAATCAGAATCGACCCGGATAGAAATCATATCATCGAGAGCAAATGACTCTCACTTCACGTTGGCGTAACAATTTCCGTTGCATTTGTACGGATTTACACCCATGTCGCGCCTAAAGAAGTTTTAATTCAATAAAAGAGTGCACGGTTTGAATGTGAATATCAATAAAAAGTTAACAAACTGTGAAATCTGTGTTAGTGAAAAACAAACGAGACTTCCCTTTCCAAGATCGAAGGAGATTCGTACGAAGAATTTATTGGAAATTATACACAGTGATGTATGTGGGCCAATAAGAGCTCTGTCATTCTCAGGTATGAAATATTTTGTCACGTTCATTGATGATGCTTCGCGTTGGTGCGAAATATATTTCATAAAGTGTAATTCCGAAGTACTGAGTGCATTTAAGCAATATAAAATTTATGTAGAAAACAAAACTGGACACAAGATAAAAGCTTTGCAGACAGATAATGCCAGAGAATATTGTAAGAATGAATTCAATATTTTTTTAAATAATAATGGTATCAAAAGACGGCTTACTTCACCGTATACGCCGCAACAAAATGGTGTAGCCGAAAGGAAAAACAAGACATTGATAGAAATGGCACGTTGCATGTTAAAGCAAGCGGGGGCACCACAACGGTTTTGGGCTGAGGCTATTTGCAATGCCAATTACACTAGAAACAGATGTCCAACAAGTGCACTAGATGGATGTATACCATATATGGTATGGACTGGAAAAATTCCAAATTTAGATTATTTACAAATATTTGGATCAAAAGCATATGTTTTGATTAAAAATGGAAATATCAAAGGAAAATTTGATTCGAGATCTAAATCTGGAATCTTTATTGGTTATTCGAATAATGCTAAAGCTTATCGAATATATATGCCGGGAGCAATCAGATAATTGAGAGCAAAGACGTTAGATTCTTAAACTATTCTGGGTTTAATAATGAATATAGTGAGATATATAGTGAAAATGTTGATGATGTATATATATAATTGGGAAATGTCGAGCGAAATACAAACCATAAAAGACCAGCACAGCAGCAATAAAAACGCGGAAAAGGGCGTCCTAGGATTATTCGGACAGGACATGCGGGAAAGCCGCGAAAAGAATATCAAATAAATAAAGAGATGATCGAAGATACATTAGAAGAATCCTCTGGAGAAGGGGAGGTTGATCAAGAGATTTCTAATGAAGAGATTCAAAACTCTTACGAAAATAATGTGATTAGTGAAAAATGTGAAATATTTGAAAATGCTTTTAATATATCCAAAATTAATATTACGACTTGGGAACAAGCAAGTCAGCTAGGTGATGCTGACAAATGGAGAAAAGCATTAGAAGACGAGTACCTTGCGCAAATCAAAAATAATTCGTGAGATATAGTTGAGCGACCCACACAAAGGAAAGTTATTGGAAACAGATTCGTTTTTACATAAAAATTAGATGGAGAATCTAATAGGAAAAAGGTACGTGATGAATATATTAATAAAAAAATTAATATTAAACTTTTATGCAGCAAACAGGTGCCAGCATATACTTTTTTTTTTATTAACTTTCAAAATAGCAATCAGAACGGGTTACAATTCTATAAGCTATTGTGATGTATGTAACTCAAATACAGTATTTGAGTTCAAAATAAAAATATAAATAATGATATGTAAAAATAAAATTGTTTAGAAAACTCCCCAGTTGGAGTTTCTAAAATGATCATTCAAATTAAGTCAGCTGGTTGCTTTTTCTTTAGTCTTCTCACATCCGCGGTAACGAGCAGTGGAGAAATAGTAGCGTTCTTGTGCTTGTGAAGTCTGGCAAAGTGGGATGTACTTCTAGCTTTTACAACTTCTTGGACCTTTTCTATATTTAAATCATTATGAATTATCTCGTTAGAAACAAACCCTGGTGCATTTGTGATTAGTCTAAGAATTTTGCTCTGTTTCCTTTGAATGGCAGATATACGCGTTTTGCTGGCGCATCTCCAGAGTTCAACCCCGTAGCACCATATCTGTTTAATCACCGTTCTGTATATTAGCACCTTATTATCGAGGGATAATTTAGATTTTGGGCCTAACATCCAATATAGGGATTTTACTTTTCTCTCTAATTGTTTACATTTGTTGCTGATACGTGGAATCCAATTCAATTTTTTGTCTAGGTGCAAACCTAGATACTTTACAGTATCTGATTGAGGTATCGTTTTATCATTGATAATAACTGCCGGACACTTGTCTCTCTTTAGGGTGAAGGTGACTTGGCAAGATTTTAATTCTCCACTTCTGGGCCCATGCTTCTATTTTGTTTAAATGGTGCTGTAGTTTTGTGCTAGCTATAACAGGATTAATATGGGATGTTGCTATTACTGTGTCATCAGCAAATGTACCTAACATTACATTTTCTGATTGTGGTAAATCATATGTAAAAATAATATAAAGGGTTGGGCCCAAGCAACTACCTTGTGGGACGCCGGCTTTTATGAATCGATAACTGGATAAATCTGTACCAACTTTGGTTCTGAACTGTTTTTTCTCCAAGTAGGATTGAAAGAATTTGTGATAATCAGGAATTAAATTCTTGATTTTAATAAGTAATCCTTCATGCCACACCTTGTCGAAGGCCTGTTTCACGTCCAAAAAAGCTGCTGTGCAGTATTTGATTCATTAATTTTAATTCTCCACTTCTGGGCCCATGCTTCTATTTTGTTTAAATGGTGCTGTAGTTTTGTGCTAGCTATAACAGGATTAATATGGGATGTTGCTATTACTGTGTCATCAGCAAATGTACCTAACATTAAATTTTCTGATTGTGGTAAATCATATGTAAAAATAATATAAAGGGTTGGGCCCAAGCAACTACCTTGTGGGACGCCGGCTTTTATGAATCGATAACTGGATAAATCTGTACCAACTTTGGTTCTGAACTGTCTTTTCTCCAAGTAGGATTGAAAGAATTTGTGATAATCAGGAATTAAATTCTTGATTTTAATAAGTAATCCTTCATGCCACACCTTGTCGAAGGCCTGTTTCACGTCCAAAAAAGCTGCTGTGCAGTATTCTCCATCTTCGAAAGATTTGTGGATTTTGTTTACTAACCTATGACACTGCTGTATTGTTGAATGCATCGGCCTAAATCCATACTGATGGTCTGGAAATAGATTGTAGCGGTTAGAAATATCAGATAGTATTAGTTTTTCAAAAACTTTGGCTATATTGGACAGAAGCGAGATCGGTCTGTAAGAATCTACTAAATCAGGATTTTTCTCTGGCTTAAGAATTAATATTATTTCACACTGTTTGAGCGACATTGGCCAATAGTTCAGACAAATAATAGCGTTAATGATGTAAGTTAAAAGAACGTATCCCTTTTTTGGTAGTTCCTTCAGCATCTTTGTTGTAACTAAATCTATGCCTGGAGCCTTTCTGTTCCGCAAAGTTTGACAACAAGAGTGGAGTTGACCCGGTGTAAACCTAGGCACTCGGGATTCTGTTGTCGAATATAAAGGTTGAGGGTTGAGTACGTCAGGGGTATTGCAACTGTTAATGTTTGGTTTAAATACTGTTTCAAGGTAGTCCGCGAAGCAATCAGCTTTCTCCTTGTTACTTCTAGCCCAAGTGAATCCGTCTGAATTTGATACTTTTATGGGGTTGTTTATTAGATTCTTCCTTTTGTTGCTCCTTATAGGGCGCCAGATAGAATTATCGCTAGTGTTTAAGTTTGAAACATACCTGTCAAAGTTATCTTGGTTAAATTCTCTTAACATGTACTTGAGCTTGTTACTTAAATTATTTATTAAAGTTTTAGTATGAGGATCATGATATTTCTGCCAAAGCCTTCTAATTTTCCTTTTTTCAGCTATGAGATTTCTGATCTCAAAGCTGTAGGAAAAATTATTTTTACGCTCAATGATAGGAGTTGAAAATCTAGCTGCATCTTTAAGAATATTTGTCAAATTGTCTAAAGTTTTCTCTATTTCTGTAGATGTTTTCAGCCTTTTACCCAAGTCGATTTTCTGAGATAAATAATCTCTATACAGTTCCCAGTTTGTATAACTGTTGTGTAATTGAGTAGTTGAAGAATATTTGATGGCTGTAGATCCAAGAGATAGTAACAATGGAGAATGATCTGAGGATAGGTCATGGCAGTTTGTTATTGAGATATTAGAAATGCTAATACCTTTAATTATGGCAAAGTCCAACAAGTCCGGACGCTTATTTGGATCTGATGGCCAGTACGTTGGTGACCATGGTGAAATAAATGCATATTTGTTAGCTTTTATTACTTTTTCAAGCTCTCGACCTTTCGTTGTTGTGATTCTGGAACCCCATAACGTATTTTTACAATTGAAATCGCCACCGACGAGAAATCTGGGGTCAAGAGTGTTGAAAAATTCTTGCAGATGTTCATACTTTATGTTGTGTCTTGGAGGACAATAAGTGGCGGAGATAAAAATATCAAATGGTAATGCACTTACTACAATTGTGGTAGCCTGTAAGTAAGCAGTATTGAATTTAGTCGATTCATAATGTTTTATATTAGACTTAATTAGAATTGCGCTTCCAGCGTGGCAGGAACCATCGGGATGTGGTATTTGATAAGTTGTATAGTTAAGTATTTTAAATTTTGCATTATCCGGAAGATGTGATTCGCTAACTAGTAAAATATCAATATTTCTCTCTTTCAGAAAATATGTTAGTTCATATTTGTGTTGGTGAATGCCATTAGCATTCCATATTGCTATTGTGAGTGTGTTGGCCATTATTTAATTTTATTTACAATTAATGAAAGCATGTTCATAATCATAGTGTTTTGTTGGGTCATTTGCTTCGTTACATCTTTGAATTCATTAATTATAGAAGTTAGTGCTGAAAACTCTTGAGACTGGTTATTATTTACTTGAGGTTTTAATACTTGGGAGTAGCTCATGTTCTGTGGATTATAAGTTATTGGTGATGTACGTACCCTGTGAGATGACGATGACGAATTAATGTTCTCATGGTGTTTTGGATCTTGGATTCTCGTACTGGTGGTAGTTGGCTGGTTTTGTATGGTTTGATGGTTGGATTTTCTTTTGTTTTTGTCAAGGTTGTGGAAAAATTCGCAACCTTTATAGTTTGCAGGATATGCTCCGCCACACAAGAAGCAGCACGCTGGGGTGTTTTTGTTTTCTTTACACTTCGATGTAGGATGAGGGTTTCCACATTTTACGCAGGCGTAAGGGCGATTGCAATACGTCCTTGAGTGGCCATAAGGCTGACATCTATGACACTGGATGATATCTCTTGATCTCCTTGGAGGTTCGAAGTTTACTATCTGATTCATCAATTTGTTGATCTTATAAATAGTAGAGTTGCTGGGTGCAGGTTCTAAATCAACAAAGAAAATGTTAAAGGGTTTTTTTGTTATACGATGCTTCAGGTTATTAATGCTTCTGACTTTATGTCCATAGTTTTCGATAGCAACTTTAATGTCATTGACATCTGTCGTAAAATGAATATTTTTAAGCACTACTCGGTACGACCTCTCAGTACTAAGTTGGTATGTGTGAAATACGACTTTACTTTCCTGCATAAACTTTACTGCATCCTTATATACATCCGGTTTGAACACATTAATCTTGATCATATTGTTGGCTAAGGTTTTTGAAATATATTGGTCAGATTTTAATACAACACTGAGTGATCTCATCATGTCCGGATAGTCGACGACGTTATAAATGTAGATTGGTGGAGGCCTCACAGTTTTAGCAACCGAGCTGTCAGGTAGACCCGTATTGTTGTTAGTGGTATTGCGTGATTTATCGGGAGTATTATTTGATAATATACTGTATCTATTTGATAGTTGTACCTCGGTGTAACCAGTATTATCGGCGTTAACTTTACGCTTCTTATTGTTAGATGGTGAAACTACTACTTGCCACTTGTTAGGATTGACCGGAACGTCATTGTATAAACTGTCAAAACTGTCATTGATACTCATATTAGTCTCGCTTGATATGTTGTTTAAATTTTCCAGCGTACTTGTTGATTCGTAAGATTTTTCTGACAAACATTCACTATCCATTACTGTATGATTCATTTCACTTGCATTTGTATTGTCACTATCACCGTACAATATATTCATCGCGGTAGCAACTGTATTACCGATAACACCACAGGTAGTCGGATTATTGTCCGTCGATTGATCTATGACCTGTCCTCGGGTCGTACAGGTACTCGGATTAGCGTCCGGCGGTCGCACTCTGACCTGTCCACTGGTTGAACAGGTACTCGGACTAGGGTCCGGCGGTCGGCCTAAGGCCTGCCCGTAGACCCTCGATTGCATAACTCGGATTTTTACTGAACGATGTGCACTCAACGATGACTGGCACAAGACTCAGCAGATACTAAAGGCTTAAATAGAAGTAAACACGAAGAGTGTCTGAGGAGGATTGGAATGGATGGACTGCAAATCGTATAATAAATATAATTTTGGGGGGAGGTGTTAGAATACAAAATTATATATAGAATGCGGACCTGTTGAGGATATCTACATAGGAGTGAAAGAGGGGGTATCTCCATCAAGGTATAAAAGAAGGAAGTTTCACTAAAATCAATATATTTCGACTGCTTGCCCAAAGGAATAATATACTTTGTATTATTGTATATGTTAACGCCTCATTCCCAACCCTGGTATAATTATTATATTTTATTATCTTCATGCAGGATAGCGATAATAAACCCTCATTCCTTATTATATAATTTAAAACGATAAAATAATCCCTTTCTGTCCCAAAATCGGTCATCATATCAGTAATATATTTTTCCTAGAATTTTTATCACCCTTCCCTAACTATATCATCCTGCAATTAAATATTTCCAAGAAACTCGCATTACGTGTACCCAGTTTTAATTCTAAGAATCATGCAATAACCGACCAATACCTGATTGGTTGACAAATGTAACAGCTACTGATTGGATCCAAAATTGTAATGGGATGTCATTAATTCTACAAAATGGACCAATCAGAAAAATGTATAAAATTGTAAAATCTATATAATTTAGTATCAACTTAAATTTCACATAGTTAAGATCAGTTTTAAATTAACACTCAAAGCTATAACATCTAATTCAAACTTCAACTATCTAACATATCTATAAGTCTTAATATTCTTTCAAATATACAAATTAAACATTTATTTATCATCTTTTATTTTTATTATTCAATCGGTCTGATATAGCCAATAACTAAATATATCTGGTCCTTCGACAAAGTGCAAGTGTTTCAATAGAGTTCGGTAGCATCTTGCCGGATCACGGACTTCTTAAACACTTTGAATCTATCTTACAAACATACTTTTTTGGCCATTCAAACCGAATGGTCAATTTTTACTAAACAGTATAAATGGAATACTGTTATGTAAATATTATCAAAGTAATAAATTTTATTTTACCATTAATATTATAAGTGTCAGAAAACAATAAATCTACCATAATGTACAATAATATAAAAACTGTTTGTCAATAACACTTTTTTAAATAATATATATATATATATATATATATATACATCTTCAACCAGTCTACGAATAACACACTATTCATTTGTGATTTTTTCAAATCAGTATTTTGTGAAAATATTGTGTAATTTCAAGTTAATGTTTATAATACATAGTGTAGTGCATTACCATATCCTAATACCATGGATTATTAAAATTTTCCAATTTAACACTAAGATCAACTAATTTTTCCACTGAATGAAGGCTAGGATTATAGCCGAAACGTATGGATTTAAAATAAATTTTTGAAAGAAATTCATGTTTTTTATTGATGTTATGCCCGATTATTAGACTTTGTTAATATATATATATATATATATATATACTAGCTGACCCGGCAAACGTTGTTTTGCTAAATAAGGTATATTCTAAACCATTTCTAGAGAATCAAAAATATTAATACTTTAAGTGCATAAGGATGTGTTGTTTGAATGCTGTATACAATTAGGTATTATAAAAAAAATAAACCCCATTAGTTTGTCTATATTTTGTCAATATAATCAAACTGCAAGTTTTATACACTTTCTATAGAAAACATCGTATAATCCAATACGAGTCTTTTTGGTCTTTCGGCTTATTAATTACGTTTCAAGTTTTTCAGATTCTTTTTGGATTCTGGATTTTGTGTATAATTGTAAATAATACTACTGAGCTTATACAAAATTTTCAAATTTTTGCGAGGAGAGATGAAAAATGAATTAAGTATTTCTTCTTTGACCAGCTTTTTGAAAAGTTTCAAGTTACATTCGATGAATTAAAGTATATTTAATAAAAAGTATATATGTAGAGCAGGGCGAGATACAAAGGTACAATTTGACTTTGAGCTATAAACTATATTGTGAAAACCATAACAATTATATCACAACAAATAAGACATATCAAACGAACAATTATCTGACTACGTTCAGTTAACTGACTTCTACTTAATCATTGTAGAAATGTGCTTTTTTGATGTCTTCCAAAAATTTGTTATCTAGACCTTTTTATCCTATATGCGGGGGTAACTTGTAACGGGCAGGTGGCAAAAAGTTTAAAGCCTTATTATAATTTTAAAGGTATTTTACAAAATAATTACATTTTTAACTAATGCTAAAACTAATAACGGAAGAAAATACTCTTATTATGAATTTTCCAAGGTTACCGTTTATCTCCCTCATTTCAAAGATTATCGTTTTCAAATCAAGTTTGTAGCTGGCTATATATCTTTTTTCCTCTACTTTCAAATATTGTTGTTAAACAATGCTTAACTTTACTGATTTTTGGCACATCGGTGGTGGACCTTTTTAATCCCGGACCTTCATATATTACTATCTATTCTGCGATAAATTCTGGTAAATTATAACAGGAAAAATGTTATTCGACAAAATGTCCATTTGATCGATACCAAATTTAGGTTCTGAATTTAAATAAGATAAATAAAAAATAATATAACCTAGAAAATGTTTTATAAATACCAATGAGTATATAATTATACAAATGAGATCTTTCAGAGCACCGTGTTTGAGAAAAATATGCCAAAAAGTGCATTTTCATATTAACATATCAAAAAAGTTTATATTTTGAGTCTCTAGTAACACTTGCGGCCCGTTTACTAACGTTTTTGTATATAAATAAAACTACAAACAAAACTACTTACTACAAATTTATCATAAATGAATAATATTCGCGTAAAACATCCTATTAAACGTAATTGAACATCATCTGTCAAAAGCGTTTGACATTTCACGAAATTGCCACCGTCCTTTGTTTTATTTAAATTACGCTTCTACAAAAATTTTCAAATTAAAAATGTAAAGTTTCTACGCGGATTTGAAATAATTTCTCACCTTTTGGACTTTCTCTGGATTGGCACGAATTTTTCAAGACTAAGACTGGCCAAATCGATTCAGCCGTTTTCGAGTTTTATTCGGACATTTGAAAGAGAGCTCCATTTTTATATATAAGATATATGTGTGTGTGTGACATATTATTTTAAAAAAGCCTAATTTATACATATAAAATTAGCTATGCCACCGCAAACAGTAAGAAATTTCGTGCGCTATTCGCTCTAGCGTTTGCCGTTCCATAGAAGGTAGGACTACCCGATGCCCGCGTTCAGGCGACAGTCCGAATACCAGGTAGGATAAGTGTGTTAAAATAGTTTCCATCCGAATTCAAAATAATGTTCCACCAATAATCAAAATAGCAAACACATACAATATTAGAATTATTAAAAAAAAATAGTATAGTAAAAAATTCTATACTTTAATTGTTTTTGAGATAATGGTGGTGGACCATTTTACGTGTAGACTTTTAAGCCTCGCTCTACCCTATAAATGCATATATAGGGAAATAATTTCTTAAGTATAATGTGATTTATTATAATTAGCTAAAGCTATTGCTAATTATTTAATTTCAATTTCAACAATTTGATTTAAATCATCAAATTGTTGTAGTAGATAATAATAACAAATGATTATTTTTAACTTCTCGTAGGGTAAGTTATGGTAATCGCAAAAGAATTATTTTTTTTAAATATCTTTACGTTTTAAATCTTTCTGAACATTTTGGTAACAATTCTTCATTTTGTAAACACAAGTAAAATGTTTTTTGAATTAATGAACATGGACACCCCGGTCACTCAAAAACTAAATTACCATTTTTGGCTCTTGGTATAAATTAGATAAAATAGATATGTGTGTGTGTGTTTGAATATGTATATTTGAATACAATGTTTCGGCCATGATTTCGGGTGCACGAATCAACTGATTTGAATGATTCACAAAACATTTGATACCTGTTGCATTGAAGACGTGCTGATTACTTTTGGCAAGGGCAGGTACTGCCGTTTCGAAGATATATGGCAAAGAGTGCAAAAAATAGTAACTTTGTTTTTGAGAGAACGGAGCGTCCGATTTAAATGATTCAAAAAATATTTTACTTGTAGTGACAAAATAAAAAAGTGATTTTTGAGAAGGCAAATCTGGCGCTTTTGGCGATACATATCAAAAATTTAAGAGAACGCATTTAATTTAATTAAGTTTACTTGCATATATCTAACACGCAATTTTAATATTTGTGTTTTGTACGGGAAATTAAACTGTTACTTAGGGTTTCATACCAATTTACACAAAGTGAGAAAATTTTCAAATTTGCGAAAAAATATTTTTTTTTAAATTCTCAATTTCTTAATTTACCCAAATTTTCGAGAATTTTCAAAAATTTATTTTTATAAAATTTCCAAAGAAATATTTCCAAAATTATCAAAACGACTTAAAATTTTCAAAAAAACATTCATTTATGAAAATTTTCAAAATAAAAAAACCCAAAAAAAAATTCAAAAATGCTGGGCACAGTTCTGAATAACATGATATTCATTCCCGAATACATATTTACGATGTGCCTTATCAGTTCTTAGAAATACAAGAGCCCTATGATGCATTCATTCATATATTTTAATTAAGCAAACATATATCAGGAGTGTACAATACCTCTTCGTTTAATTTATGAGCTCTTATATTCCATGTTTTAAATTTGAATTATAATAGTTACAGCATTCATAATAATGTATTTGAGAATTTAAAACAATTGTTATTAATCATTAATAAATTTTTATTGATTATTATCTTTATACTTCGAATGTTTAGTTATGGTATAAGAATTTTCAGTTACTTGCCTTAAGATGGAATACCAGAATAACTGGTTCAATATCATTAACTAAAATATATAAAATATTATGTGGAAAGCTAATTAATTACTTATCACTAAAAGCAAATTTTATATAACTATTAAAAATATTAATTAGTTGTTTCGATAAGGGTTACGAGTAAAGTCACGTAAAGTATTATAGCGAGACCTAAAAAATATCCAGGAGACTGCCGCTACGGTCGTGGAGCTACGGACAGCGTAGAGCATCGATTGGCGCGGTAGCCCTGGCAACAGCGTGCGCGTCGTGGGCGTGCCGTTGCCGAGGATTGACCTAGGTCGCGGTAATGCGATACATGGAACTACGATAAAATACTGCGCGAAACCTTGCTGAATAGTTGTACAGCACAGTTTCAATAGATTTTCGAATATTCGAACAAGTCGAATGAATCAATTAACTTTTTTAAAGGTAAATGGTTTTATTCACCTAAAAAATCAGTGTTTTATGGCATCAGACATTCAGTCTAAAACAATTAAACATATTAACATGTCGAACAAAAAGTTTATATTTCTGCAAAAAAAACATTTATTATTTTTTTATATGTTTATTTGACATAAAATTTTGAATAAGTGTGCATGTCAACAATTTTGAAAACATATGCAACTCTTCAAAATGAAATCTACATGATAAAATTTAATAATATTCTTGGTTATTTTAAGGGATAAGATGTCCATCAAGCTAATTTTGTGTATTTGTCAATGCATTGAAAATTTATCTTTTACGTATCATCAAAAAATTCTGAACTGATAAAAAATAAAGGTTCACATAATAATTGTAGTGAAATAGTATTGTGTAAAATTCATTTTGTGAACTTTTTTTGTTCTCCATAGTTATTTTTTATAAATATTTTTAAATATTCAAAAGTATTATATATCGATAGATTTTATTTCTTACTATAATAACTTCAATTTCTCGTTGTTAATATAGTAGTTATTATTATTTTACACAGATTAGTGTTCAATAAAGTTTACATCATAATTAATTTCTTCAGTTGTTTTTCCTGGTTTGGTATGTATAATATTCTCCTGTTTATATATTTATATTTATTATCAACTTTGTAATTATATAATATGTTTTTTAGATTACTGATAGATGAGTGTTTAGATTACTGAATGAAGTGTCGAAACGTTTAATGGAATAAATAATTTTGTTATTTTTTCTTTTTTTATTCGACGATTGGGCAGCAAAAATATTACAAATATTCATATATATATATATATATATATATATATATATATATATATATATATATATATATATGTTTAATTTGAGTTTAAAATTCGGGCGTAACATCAATAAAAATAGTATGACAGTTTTTTTAAAAGTTTATTTATTTAGAATCCATATGTTTCGGCTAGCATCATAGCCCTTATCCAGTGGTAATCAATTTAACTATAAAAATTTAAACTAAATAAATAATATGTAAGAAATTTCATAGAAAACTGATAATAATAATAATAATAATAATAAACACTTACAATTTTGTATTCTAATATAGCATATAAAACCATTATTAATCCATGGTATGAGTATGTGCACATTGATAAAATATATATTTTTTAACATCACAAAGGTAAAACACACCATGATAACCCTTGTTAAGTTACCAGATAACTTAACAAGTTGTCAAAACTATGTATTTACTGTTCGGAGTTTAAGATAGAAATGTCACATTTTTTCTTAAAGCAGTTTTTAGCATGTGTTCAGATTAATTGCTCTAATTGCAAACTCTTTTATATCGGAGAAACTAGCCAAAACTTGAGTAAACGCCTTCATCAACATAAAAACAACTCAAAAAACCCGAAACAATTTAAAACGATGTTAACCGAGCATATTGAAAATTTAAACTATAATATAAATTTTTTCAACCCTAAAATTTTACATTTTGAAGAGAACGTAATTAACGCTTAGGGGTTGTTTCTACAATTGCATAACGACAATGTCATAAACAAACGCTTTGACAATACGGCCCTGAACGAAACAAACGCATGATTTCTTAATAGCGTGTCAAAATTCCTTAAAAAATAACAAGATCCCATCGCTTTTTAAGTTTCCCGTAAAATTTGAACACATGTTAAAAACTGCTTTAAGAAACAATGTGACATTTCTATCTTAAACTTTGAAGAGTAAATACATAGTTTTGACAACTTGTTAAGTTATCATGTTTATTAATGTGTTTTACTATTTGTGATGTTAAAAAATATATATTTTATCAATGTGCACATACTCGTACCATGGATTAATAATGGTTTCATATGCTATAATAGGATCAAAATTGTAAGCGTTTTATTATTATTATTATTATTATTATTATTATTATTATTATTGTTGTTTTTCTATGAAATTTCTTACATATTTTTATTTATTTATTTATTTATTTATGGCTTCTAATCTTTCGATCATTTCGCATATATACATTTATTTACAATTCCAAACTTATAAATCAATCTTAATGCTAGTTATATACTTATACATAATTTTGTATATGTCAACATTATTGTAAGATATCAACACTTGTGAATTTATAGGGAACACGATTCCTTTGTCCTGTAACATTTTGTACATGGATTTCCTTTGTTTCATATATATTTTACATTTCCAAAAAATATGATCTATCGTTTCTTGTTCTCTACCATACTGGCACATGGGATTTTGTATTATTCCTATTTTTGCAAGATGGGATTTGCTTCTTGTGTGTCCGAATCTCAGTCTTGATATAGTAGAAATAAATTTTCTGTCCTCTTTTATGTTTTTAAACCACGTTTTTTGTGTTATCTTCATATTTGTTAGAGCGTATGTTGAGCCCTTATTACTCAAAGATTTTGAAAACTCTCCTTGTCAAAGTTTTTAAACTCTGCTCTTTAACCAGATAATTTAATTCTAATGCCGGCAGCTTCGTGTATTCTTCTCCATTTTGACAAGCTTTTCTCGCCAGAATATCTGCAGTTTCATTTCCTATAATATTTGCATGTCCTTTAATCTATATTAATGTCATAGAGTTTTCGCTATTATTTATTGTTTTCATTGTATTTATTATTTCAAAAATTAATTGGCTTGATCTTCTATTTGGCTTTTGTAAAGCCAATATGCTCGCCTTGCTGTCACTGAAGATAATACATTTTGGTATTTTCTTTTCCCATGCGTACTTGACTGCAGTGTGTATTGCAATAATCTCCGCTGTAAAAATCGATGTAAATTTTGGTAGTTTTAACTTTTTACTATATTTGTGATTTGGCACATATATGGCACAACCGGCGCTGTTTTCCATTTTTGATCCATCGGTATATATGTGCAAATGTTCTGGACATCTTATAGCAATATTGTCTTCAAAGTGCTTGTTTTTGCAGATTTTACTGATACTTATCAAATTTGTTAAATTAATGTTTAAGTCTATATAAGGGTTTACCGTTGCATATGCTTCTGGAATGTTATAATATGGTATTTTTTCATTCGTTAATATAAATTCTTCGTAGGGTTTGATTTCATAAAAGCTCGTTATTAGTGGTGGCGCAGGTCTATTTTTCCAAAAGGAGCTGGTGACATGCAATCTTGCCAAGTTTTCTAATTGCTTGGGAATATCGTCACAGCCTTCATTAAGTTTCTTTACTAAAAATCTTTTTGATAATGCTTGTCTTCTAATTGTCAAAGGAGGTTCGCCAGCTTCATTCATCAAAACATTTGTTGGTGTGGATCGAAATGCTCCTAGGCAAGTTCTAACTGCTGAAAATTGTATCCTGTCCAACTTTTTCTGTTCGCTTTGTGATACTGCTCCATATATAAAACAACCATAGCCTATTCGTGATCTTATAATGCTTCTATATAGCATTAAACATGTTTCTGGGTGAGCCCCCTATTTTGTATTTGTGATTTTGCGTAGAATGTTTAGTCCCTTTTTGCACTTTGCTGTTGTCTCACTAATGTATTTTTTAAATTTCATTTTTGTGTCTAAGTTGATACCCAGGATTTTTATGTTGTCTTTTATTTGTATTACATGATTCGCTATCCTTATTTGTCCAATATTACTAGGAAGTCTATGCCTGGTAAATACCGCCGCTGAAACTTTGGTAGCTGATACACTCAGATTGTTTATTGACAGTCAGTTTATAGTTTCTTCTATTGACATATTTATTTCTGATATGCAAGTTTTTATAGATTGATGCGAAATATATATATATATATATATATAAATATATATATATATATATATATATATATATATATATATATATATATATATATATATATATATATATATATATATATATATATATATGTATATATATATGATTGAACGTAATATTTGTTTTAATTGTAACAGCACAAATCTGAATATTTTCATCATTGTTAATTGTAGGGTGTTCTTTGCAGTTGATATCATTTTTAACAATAATTGCTGCTCCGCCATATCTGTCTTCCCGGTCTTTGCGGAATATCCTGTAGCCGCTGAAAAAGTATTCAAGCCCAGGTTTAAACCACGTTTCCGAGAATGCGGCTATATCAATCCTGTTCTCATATAAGAAATGCTCGATGCTGGCTTTATTAGCATTAAGAGATCTACAATTTAATTGTAAGATTTTTAATTGTCTTGTCATGTTTTTTTTTATTATTATTATTTTTATTTTATCATCTTTCCATATCTTTAATTAACTCTTTCAGGATTTTTAATGTATAATCTTTTCTCTTTTTAATGTTAAGAATTATTAACTTCCCGAAGGAGAAGTTTATGTTTTCATCAAAAAATTCGAATTGCTAATTTTATGTTTTCTCGACGTTTCAAGCCATTCTAAATCGAATGACACCAAATTTGGAAAAAGTATGTGTGTATGTGTGTGTGTGTGTGTGTGTGTGTATGTGTGTGTGCGTGTATGTGAACAAATTTTTTGCCGTAAATCGACGTTTTCTCAAAAACGGCTGTACCGATTCCAAAAATTTAAAAGCCATTCGATGTATCTCGATGAGGACTGTTGTTTGTCAGTTTTGTACGACGATCAGCTAAGCCGTTTCTTTATAAATCGTAGAAAACTGGAAAATTTTTTGTCTACGTTTTAGCCCGCAATTCTGAATCGATTTTGAAAATTCAAAAACCGTTCGAAAGATATTGATTGGGAGTCGTGCTGATTAGTTTTTGGTAGAGATCGGCCGGGCCGTTTTCTTGTAATAAAGTTTGAAAAAAAAAAAAATCGACGATATTTATGATTATTTTTTTGACGGTACATACCATAGTCTTCTAGATCATACTAAAATATTACGACCCTACGACAACTGGTTCAGCTTTAAAAATTCGTCAAAGTTTGCAAAAATTGGTATCGTTTTTTTGGCATTTGTCAAAATTAGACTTTTGATCGACGTTTTCTTAAAAACGCCTGAACCGATTTTAGAAATTTAAAAGCCATTTGATGTATTTCAGTGAGGACTATCGTTTGCCAGTTTTGTGCGACGATCTGCCAAGCCATTTCTTTGCAATTTGAAAAAAAGTGTTCAACTTTTCGTCCACATTTAAGCTCATCTTACCAAACCGATTTTAAAAAATCAAAAACTGTTCGAAAGATAGTAGTTGAGAATGGTACTGATTAATTTTAGGTGAAAATCTACCGAGACGTTTTCTTGTAATTAACTGTTGAAAAACAAATTTAAGCTGATTTTTATGGATTTCTTTTTAGCGATATATAACCATGGTCTTATAGAACTTACTGAAATTACGGCCTTACGACAAATAGTTTGATTCTAAAAATTCGTCAAACTTTGCTAAAATTATTATCGTTTTTTTAAAGTAGGATTAATAAAGTATATTATTTACACTTTTTTTTTGATTAAGTCGATTATTTACACATATCGGGAAGTTCATGTAACTTGCCTCAAGGCTAAATACCAAACCAACTAGTTTCTTCGATTAATTTATCGAATGGAATTTCACCTTTCTCACTATTGATATGTGAGGAAGATTTTTGTTTTGTATTAATATTGTACTTAAATTTGTACCTGTTTCGCTCCTGTGTACTGGACATATTTTCAATTGTTTTGTTGTTATCACTATCATTTGTTACGTTTATGGAATTGTTATTCCTATATGTCTGTTTAGATAATGTTGTTGAAGGCTTCGTGGTTACTGGCTGTTGATTTATTTCTGCATGTTTTTCCTGCTGCGTATTGGGCAATTCAGGAAATTTCACTCTGCTTCTAATTTCTATGTCCGGACTTATGACGTTGGCATATGTTCTGTTGTTTATAAATGCCCTGGCTTCTCTAAAACTTATATTATTTTCGTTCATTATATTTTTAATTTTAATATGAAACAAATATTTTTCACACTTTTTATCTATGGCTTGATGCTCCCCATTGCATAATGCACAAACCGGATTCTTTTCTTTATTTACACAATCCTTCAAACTGTGTTCTTGTGCACAATAGCTGCACCTCGCTTTACCTTTACACTGGCTGGTCACGTGGCCCATTCCTTGGCATTTAAAACATTGTGTCACTTTGTTGTATGTTTCGACCCTGCATTTGACAGCGTATATCGAAACACGGTCAGGTAAACGTTGACCTCTGAACGTTATCACGCATACCCTTGTTGGTACTAATGCATTGTCTTGTTTTTTTTATTCTTCTAATATCTAGAACAGGAATTTCTGATTTTATATTTTCCATAATATTGAATTCAGTCATTTCGGTGTCGACGTCGTATATAACGCCCTTCCTAATCAACATAGAAATAGGTATATATGCTTTTAATTTCTTTTCCATAAATAATTTCTCATTAATTATTTTATTGTCAGCGTCATATGTATTAAACGTAATTTTAATTCTGTTAATGCCTATGGATTTTATTTCTGTAATATCGTTTTTATGAGGCATTATTTGTCAAAAAAAAAAAAAAAAAAACAAATGAAGACTGTCATCTGCCAAATATTTTAATTCACTTTATCTACATTATTATGTAATTCAGTTTGACATACCAATTGTTTCAACGTATGCATGTCGTATTTTGCCTTACTTTACTAAATTATTACACAATACAAAAAAAAAATTACTTATTCAAAAATTTATTTAGAAGTTTCATTGTGTCAAAAATTCTTTTGTTTGGCGTTGGATATGAAATATTTAGTTAGTGACAGGATTTGACAAATTAATTCACCTAAAATATGAAATTGAACGTAATGATAAGAGTCGGTCCCACCTTGAATGCGACGCATGCGAAGAACACTAGCGCACGCTTTAAGGGGCGCCAACACTGGATTCAGATATGAAATTTTCAATGTAGTTTTTTTTTTCATTATAAATCAAGTAATATATAATTTTTCTCCATCTTTTGTTAATCATTGCACAATATTTTTAAAATACGTTAAAATTTTCACTTCAAAACAACAAATGGAAAAGTAAAGATAAATACATACGATTCGGCCCTTACGATATCAATTAGGAGAAGTTTAAGATGCAATTTTGTATATCTTAATTAATAAAAAATTAAATTAAAGTAATTCAACATAAAGTATCAGAGTTACGTTAAAATGATCTGTTGAAATAATTGAAATAATTGAAAATTTAAAAATATTCTTGCAAGCAATAATAAAAATACTGAGATTTTTGGATGTTCTAAAAAGCTTGGATTGAAAATAAGAAATTAAAAATAGTTCGGTACTGCGACAATGATAGATAAAATAACTTAATATTTTTTAAATTTCATTTATTTTCCATTTATAATGATTATTTTCGACATCCTTGGCTAATGCTGCCCGCACTCCGTGCTACGCTCGTAAAGCCCCAGGAGATTTGGTCGATACGCTCGCGTTGTCTATACGTATGCGTCGTAACTTTGCAACGCGCGCCAAATTTTTGCATGATAAATATCTATACGTGTTATTTACGAAAGGCATAAATTTAATTTTTTTTAAATTAAAGCTGAATGACAATAATCATCAGTCGTAATCGTTATCAAGCGACAGTTTATTAGCTTGCAACACATTTATTTAAAGCTTATACTTAAAAATTATTTAGAATTGAAATTTTCATAATAAAAACCGCTAAAATAAAATTAATTTCCATAAAATACAAAAATAAAACCACCAAAATTCAAAAGATTAAAATCGTGTTTAAGTGTGAACATGGGCACAAATGCATGAATTTTTTAATTTATTTAGTAATGGATAATATTTATAACTGCGATTATCCTTGTTCGTGAATGACCGCAATCATAATCTATTATCCATAGCAAGAAATAACTATACCTTAGTTTGCAAAATTTATCAATGATATAACTTTTATAATATTAAGGTGACCATATATTTTTAGGTTAAAACCGGGACAGTACATTTTAGTTAGGCTAATCCAGGACGAGGTTGATCTTTATGCTACATAACTTAAATATAATTTAAAAAAAACAAATACTATTTAGGAATGCAATAAAAAACAGTTTTTTTAAATAAATCTTTTTTTAATCAGTATTACTGACTTTATTATTAAATTATATGTTTTAATATAATACATTATATATTCGATCAAGTTTTTTTTATTTTATATGTATAAAATTCTATTCAACTTTCTTCATAATTAACTCGTAAAACTCTTAAAGTAAAAAAATGGCAGTCAAAAAGGCAATTTTTATAGTTTTTGTTAGAAGAGGCTATTCTAAACCGAAACTTTAAAGTCGACAATCTTTTCATTCATAACGTATTGTTTGATATAATCATTTTCCTGTACATATCCTTTTTGAAAACCCGAGACAGTATAGGACAAAAGTTTTGAATCCAAGACAGTTATCACTTTTAAAAATCGGAACACAAGGTTAAAATTCGAGATTATTCCGGCCAAACTGGAGCGCATGGTTACCTTAGATATAAATGCATGCACATCAGAAAGATGCAGCTATGATATATTTTTTTCGACATTTGTACGTTTTATAGGTTAGGTATTATATCTAAAACGCCTAGCAGCAAAGCAAATACATAGCAATTTGACAGTTTTTACTACCATTTTATATGAATAAATCCGCGTAACACAGTTTTGCCACAACAACGCTATTTTACGGTCTATTTTATCGGAGTATTGCACCTAAATATGTATTAATCTTATATACATTGCACTGCATAGACTGCGAGTCTTCGTATGTTTTCCGTTGTATATAGTGCTCAAACACAGAAGAGTATGTGACGTCATATGTCTGAACAAGCATTGCCGACCACAATCGCGGAACTCTCCCGATTGATATAATGTCATATGTCATATGTTACGTGCCAAACATAGGCCTTATAATAAAATATATAAACTGATTTTAACAGATAGATTCAATTTCATGTACATTTATTTTACATGGGAAATAATATTAATATCATTGCTTACAAAAATATCAGTCATCACAATTGCCATTATATTAATAAAATAAAACAATCACAGATAATATTTGAAGTAAATTAACTATTACGATAAATATTATTCAATATTGTTAACATTATTTCTTACAGCATTATCAGCCATTACAATTGCCATTATATTCTTGAAATAGAACTGTCACAGATAATATTTGAATTAAATTAACTAATATGATGAATTATTATCAGTCATGACAACTGCCATTATATTATTGATTGACGATTGACGTCGGAAAAGCTTGCTCAGACATGTGACGTCACATACCTTTCTATGTTTGAGCACTTATTTTGCGCTCGACTAGCAGTCTAAACATAATCCAAAAGAAAGTTGAAACGAAATATTCATTTTCAATGTTTCAGAACTAAGTTTGTTCCACGTTCAGACTTCCTGCGAGTCTCATTGAAAAACACATTATTAATTGAATTCTAACTTTATTCAAGTGGCGGACGTAGCTCAGAGGTAGCATGTCCGACTCACATGCCGGAGATCGTTGGTTCGACTCCTGGCGCTTCCAAATAATTGTTAATTTGTAGAATACGAGAAAAAATAGAAGTAAATAGGAAAAAAGAAGTTTAGAAGATGAGAAGAACATATTGAGAAACAAGAAGAAGAATGAAAATTGGATGGAAGATTAGGATATAAGAATAGATAGTATATATATGATGAATGTATAAGAAATATATATGTAAGAATTGTATAGAATATGATGAAGAATAAAATGAATAATGTATGTGGCTAAAAATGCTGTAAAGCGGAGGCCAATAAAATTTAAAAAAAAAAAAAAAAAAAACTTTATTCAAATTTTGTGATATAGAATTTTATGACTTAAAACACAGTAACTTTGATAAATTGGTTACTATTGATTATGATTTGCAAGTATTAGCCACAAGAAAAGAACCAATTAAGATTCAATCGATTTTAATAACCAGCATAGTGAAGATAAGTCTTTAGAACCAACACCAATTATCCCAATCAATTGGTATATGTGCATTTCTCTGCATTTCAAGTTATTAGCAGAAAAATAAATGTGGAGTAGACTTAACCGTTGTACTTTTTCAAAGTAATAGTTTTAAACAGTTTTCTTGACATTATGTAAAAATATTGGAAAAATTTTCTTTTATGAAAATAAAATTATTTATTTATTTATTTTTATATTAATTTATGCTTTTTGTTAAAGGTTATAAAAACAAGAATTTAAACTCACATAAACTTTACCTTTGTTATTACAGTAAATCTTGTTAATATTAACAAGTTTGTTGCAAAAATAATATGAAAATTGTAAGTAATAAATTTAAGGACAGCATAACTTAATATATATATATATATATATATATATATATATATATATATATAAAGTAAAGAAATATTGAATTCAAGAGTTCATATAAAGATATGATAACAAGTATAAAATATTTAATGCGTGAAATGTTAAAATGCTGGTTAATATGACGCAATTATCTGAAAAAATCATTGTTCTCATATGTTTCTTATGTTAAAAAGTGTCAAAAGATAGAAAGTAACAGTGACCTCACCGAGTGAGCTCTATAGATCTTATAATTCACCCGGTGACCTCACTACCGCCCTGCTCACAATCATAACAGAAACTTGTGGGGCACATGGCATCGTGCCTTAAGGCCAATTGCTGGAACTTTCCGTACCGTAATTGAACAGTCGAGGAATGAAAATACCAGTTTTTACTAGTACCAGTTTAGGGAAGTCGGATATGACAAATCCTGTGAGATAACTCCACTCGGATTCACTCAGAGGGAGGAGTTGTATCGGAGTGATAACTCCGGAGTGAGTTACCCCTCTTTAATGTGTATGTATGTATGTGCGACACGAATCAACGGATTTCAATGATTCTGCAGCGACACTAGCTCTCCTACTATAGAGAAATAGTAGTAAAGAGCTACACTAGCCTCCACACTATTAGGGACCCTAATGTTTGGAGGGGGTCAGGCTACTAGGTATATAACGAAAGCAGCTACCTTTCTCAATCTCTTTTATCCTCTATGGGTCGAGCAGCCAACACCTGGTAAAACAAGGGAATCCAACCGAAGAATACCCAAGAAGACTTTGTAAATTATTATATTTATTTTGTAATAAATTTTATTTTTTATTTATGATTGTAGTGTCTTGATTTTTATATGTGGGACCACCCCACATAATGGGTGACCCCGACGCTGAATTGGACCACATAGCGTGTGAGCTGAACTACCATAGAGGACTATCCGCACAGAGGACAAGAAAAAACAAATAATGAATGAAGACATGCAGGATACTAAAGGGGAACTGGATGCAATCTCACGCACTCCGCATCTACCGCCATTTTTGAGTGAGAAACCAACATTGTGGTTCACAATAGTCGATGCAATATTTTCTCGATGCCGCATCATCAATGACCTGGCTAAATATGAAAATATTGACATCACTGTCATCTCCAGGATGTGTCACATTCTCTCGGATACAAAGTGTCAAGTCTATATTTGGAGATAGTGCATACAATAAATTATTAGCTGATTTTCCATCCATTACCAGACCATCAGGCTTGTGTCAAGAAAGCAAACACAAAACATTTCATTATATCAGAACCACTCCAGGACCTCCAGTTTCTTCGAGACCACGGCGCCTCAAGCCAGAATTACTTTGCGTAGCCAAAGAAGAATTTAAGAATATGGTAGAATTAGGCATTGCAAGACCATCCGATAGTTCTTGGTCTTCACCTCTACATCTGACACAGAAAAAGGATTCGACGTGGTGTCCATGCGGAGATTATCGGCTACTCAACTCACGCACAATTCCAGACAAATATCCCGTTCGTCATATTGCGGACTACGCCCATAATTTAGCAGGATGTACTATATTTTTAGTGATCGACTTAGTGAAAGCCTTTCAGCAAATTCCAGTCCATCCTGATGATATTGCAAAAACAGCAATAATAACACCATTTGGGCTGTTTGAATTCCCGTATATGACTTTTGGCCTAAGGAATGCAGCACAAACATTTCAGCGATTTATAGATGAGGTTACACAAGGTTTGGATTTTTGTTACGCATACCTAGATGATATTCTTATATCATCTACTTCGCTAGAAGAACACCAAGATCATCTCCGCCAATTATTTCAACGCCTGAAGGACCACGGCGTTGTCATAAATCCAGCGAAATGCGTATTAGGTGCACCCAAAGTTACATTTCTTGGTTATGAAATTTCTAAAGATGGAACTTTGCCACCACAAGACCGTATCAACGATCTCCAAGAATATCCGCTACCGGCAACCTACTCAAAGCTGCGACGCTTCATAGGAATGATTAATTATTATCGAAGGTTTATTCCTCACATAGCTGAATTTCTTGCTCCGCTACACAAGCTGCTCTCAGGATCTACTAATCTGGATCACAACCAATTTCTTAAACTCCACAGCTTCAAGATAACTTCGAGACTTGTAAGAAAGAATTGGCTAAAGCAACATTACTAGCACACCCTGTTCCAAATGCTCAAACAGCATTATTTAGCGATGTATCCAACCATTCTATCGGTGCAGTATTACAGCAGTACATCAATGGCACTTGGCAACCTTTGGGCTTCTTTTCAAAAAAACTATCTGAGAAACAACAACTATGGCCAGCATATTATCGAGAACTTTTGGCTGGATACGAAGCAGTGCAACATTTTCGAAGCTTACTGGAAGGCAGACATTTCATTTGGTTTACTGACCACAAACCTTTAATTCACGCGTTTTTCTAACGAAAAGACAAGCTGCCACCAATACAATTAAATCAATTAAGCTTCTTGTCGCAGTTTACAACAGATGTTCGCTATGTTAGTGGACAACAAAACATAGTAGCCGACGCTTTCTCAAGAGCAGAAGCCATAACATCGCCTTTGAATCACTCCGTTATTGCTAAATCGCAAGACGAAGATGAAGAACTGGTAACGCTCTTAAAATCAGATACTGCTCTCAACCTGAAACGCATCGCTATTCCAGGAACCAAAGAACAATTATATTGCGACATATCTCAAAATCGATTACGTCCTTATGTTCCTGCTGAACATAGACGACACATTTTTGATACTCTGCACAATCTATCTCATCCAGGTATAAATACCACAACTAAACTCATCACGGATAGATTTGTTTGGCCTGGCATTTGCAAGGATTGTAGAACCTGGGCTCGAAGCTGCATCTCATGTCAACGCTCCAAAATTGGTCGGCATATAGTCACACCACTTGGAGAGTTCAAAGTGCCACCCGCCAGATTTTTGCATGTTCACATTGACATTGTCCGACCACTTCCACAATCAGAAAACTTCAAATACCTATTCACAGCTATAGACCGTTACATACGTTGGCTTGAAGTTTTTCCTCTATCATATATTACCGCAGAAAGTGTAACGTGGGCTTTCCTGTATTCTTGGATTTCACGCTTTGGTGTTCCATCTCAAGTAACAAGCGACCGAGGACGGCAATTCTGTTCAGCTGTTTTTCAAGGCGTAACCAAACTACTAGGAATTTCCCACACTCCTACTACAGCATATCACCCGCAATCGAATGGATTGATTGAAAATGCTCACAGGCCACTGAAAACAGCCCTCATGTGCCATGCAGACCCGTCATGGATGGATTCTCTACCAAGTATTTTATTAGGAATTCGAGCTTCTGTTAAAGAAGACATTAAAAGCAGCAGCGCCGAATTAGTATACGGAGAACCGCTTCGTCTACCTGGCAAATTTTTAATCAGCACACGCAAGGAGATACCAACAAGCGACTTCTTGAAAACATACATCGACATTTCGAAACGATACATCCAACACCTACATCTGCACATGGATCGAAAAAGACTTTTGTACATAAAGAACTAAGTAGTGCAAAATTTGTATTCCTTAGGGAAGACGCTCTGCGACCAGCGCTTTCTTGTCCATACAGAGGTCCGTATGAAGTCATAGATCAAAACTCCAAAACATTGAAAATTAAAATTGGAGAACGCAATGTAAGAGTATCCATCGATCGTGTCAAGCCCGCTTTCACCACAGAAGACGACCAAAGTACGAGTCCAACTCCATCCAGCGCTGCAGAACATACCTCCAATCAATATAGAACACGGTTTGGACGGGTAGTCCGTCCTCGCATCCAATAAAATTAACACAATTTTATTGACTCGCCAGGCGGGTATTGCAGCGACACTAGCTCTCCTACTATTGAGAAATAGTAGTAAAGAGCTACACTAGCCTCCACACTATTAGGGACCCTAATGTTTGGAGGGGGTCAGGCTACCAGGTATATAACGAAAGCAGCTACCTTTCTCGATCTCTTTTATCCTCTACGGGTCGAGCAGCCAACACTTGGAAAAACAAGGAAATCCAACCGAAGAATACCCAAGAAGACTTTGTAAATTATTATATTTATTTTGTAATAAATTTCATTTTTCATTTATAATTGTAGTGTCTTGATTTTTATATGTGGGACCACCCCACAATTCAAACAACATTCGATTCCTATTGATGGTGCAGCCATTTCGAAGATACAGGGCAAAAAGTGCCAAGAGTGGTAATTCTGTTTTCGCGAGAAGGAAGTGTCCAATTTGATTGATTCATAAAACATTTTACTTGTATTGAAGAAATAAAGCTTCGATTAAATTGATGGTAATGCAGGTTCAGCGGGTTCGGAGATACAGAGGGGAGTATACAGATATTTGGAGATTTAAAAAATAAGTACTAATTTTGTTATAATTTTTTTGGGCTTCTGTATCAAGATTTTTAATTTTTGAAGTAAAACTTTTTTAGGCGCGACTAGGGTGTAAATCCGTGCAAATGCAATGGAAGTGCATTACGGCAAATAAGATAAGAATTGAGTGCCAATAATTCGTCATTTGCACACGATGATATCATTTCTATACGGGTCGATTGTGATTAGTCGCCGCATATGTGAATAGAGATCTGTCGTTGTATGTGTACCGGCGTCAACCGGAGTGGAAAACCGTTCCAGCAAAGGTTAGAAGATCATTCTTTATAGTAGCTATTCCCTCCGTAACTTCGTCGCTCCGCAATTTATAATTTGTCAGTACATTAGAGTTTAGGCATAAGACATAACTGTACGTAGGTACAGTCATACCCTCATACAGTTAATTATATACTAACACATTATTTATTAAACACTTGAATTATGAAACACTTAAATTATTAAAAACATTAAATAATGTGCTAGTATATAATTAACTATTTTGAAATTAAACTGAGACCGAGGCATACCATAGTCTCGAAACGTCTGTAATTAATAAATATGTAGTTGATAATGGTATTTTGCCTTGAGGCAAGTTTACATAAACTTTCCGACATGTGTGAATAATCGACTTAATCAATAAAAAATAAATTAATTTATGAGTGATTAAAAGTATTCCGAGTGAATTTATTATACATAATTGAAAACGAACGAACACGGTAACTCGGAGTATTTTCTGAAAGCAAATTTTCACAAATCAGTAATTTTTATAATTGAATCAGTTTTCGTAATACTTTAATGATTTGGTGTGTTCATTAAGACCAAGTACTTTCTCGTTATACCAAGTAAATCGTCTAATTTTAATTTTAACAAACGCCAAAAAACTACTAATTTTCTCAAACTTTGATTAATTTTTAAAATTAAACTAGTTGTCGTAAGGCCGTAATATTTTAGTAAGTTTTATAAGACCATGATATATATCACCAATAAGAGTTTCATAGAAATCGGCTTAAATTTTTCCTCAACATTTAATTCAGTTTAACAGTTAGTAAATTTCATAGAAAGATCTCGGTAGATTTTCACCTAAAACTAATCAGTATCATTCCCAACTAATATCTTTCGAACAGTTTTTGATGTTTTAAAATCGATTTGGTAGTATGAATTTAAATGTGAATAAAAAAAGGTTTGAAACTTTTTTCCAAATTACAAAGAAGCGGCTCGGCTGATCGTCGCACAAAAGTGAGAATCCATAGTCCTCATCGATATATATTAAATAACTTTTAAATTTCTAAAATTGGTTCAGGCGTTTTTGAGCAAACGTCGATGGAAGGTCTAATTTTGACAAATACCACAAAAACGATACCTTTTTTTTACAACTTTGACGAGTTTTTAAAGTTAAACGAGTTGTCGTAGGACCGTAATATTTTAGTATGATCTAGAAGACTATGGTATCTACCGTCAAAAAAATAATAATAAAAATCGTCAAAACAATTTTTTTTAACACTCCATTACAAGAAAACGGCCAGGCCGATCTCTACAAAAAACTAATCAGCACGATTCCAAACCGATATCTTTCGGACGGTTTTTGAATTTTTAAAATCGATTCAGAATTGCGGGCTAAAACGTGGATAATTTTTTTTTTCACTTTTTTGCTACTTATAAAGAAATCGTTGCACAAAACTGACAAACAATAGTCCTCATCAAAGTGCGTCGAATGGTTTTTAAATTTTTGAAATCGGTCCAGCCGCTTTTGAGAAAACGTCGATTTACGGCAAAAAATTTGTTTACACACACACTTACACACAGACACAACATACACACAGGCACATACACGCACACATACTTTTTTTCAAATTTGGTCTTATTCGATTCAGAATGGCTTGAAACGTGGAGTAAACATAAAATTAGCTATATATATATATATATATATATATATATATATATGTGTGTGTGTGTGTGTGTGTGTGTGTGTTAAAAATCTAAGTGTTGTGTTGTTCATATTTAACATTTAATAATCGTTTTACTCATATCACAAAATTCTATAATATATATATATATATATATATATATATATATATATATTTTCAGACCCTAAAAATTTCCGTTTTCTCAACTTTAAAATTTCAGATTAACTTTTATACTAGATATATAGATGACACTTTTTTTATTATTAACAAAAATCATACAAACACAATACTTGATTTTTTCAATAACTTTAAAAATAATATAACATTCACACATGAACTACAAAATAACAACAGACTAAATTTCTTGGATGTTTCTGTTTATAATTCTAACAACATTATTCGAACAAATTGGTATAGGAAAACTACATGGTCGGGTAGGTTCTTACACTTTTCCTCATACTGTTCCAGAAACTATAAAATAAACAAAATTATTTCCCTTACAGACCACGCTATTTTGTTGTCTCACCAAACTTTCCATCCACAAAATTTATCCCTGATAAGAAAAACTCTAATTGAAAATGGTTACCCAAAAAATCTTATTTATTTCGTTAATCAAAAAGACAAACGTTTTTAAAAAGCACACATTAATTCTCTCAATACCACTACCAACACCAAAAACACCAATCTTATTTACTGCAGCATTCCATACGTTGAGAGTTATAATAATATTTTGCCAAAATTCTGTTAGATGAAAACATTCTAGTATCAGACTCATCCTTACACTCCTTCAAAAAAATTTTTACGAACATTAAATCTCCTACTCCAACCAATTTCAATACTAACGTAGTATATTCTGTTTCTGGTAACGACTGTTCTTTCCAATATATTGGACAAACCTCACAATATGTACACAAAAGAATGAGACTATGAACTAAGGTGAACTAAGTGTGGTCCACCATAAACAAAAAAAATTCAAAAGTACCCTAGTACAGCACGCTATTGAAAATGCCCACTCATTTAACTTCACTCCAAAGATCTTATTCATGAACATTGCATCTTTAGGACAAATAATTTTGTTATTTAATCTTTTTTTTAATTCGACGGTTGGGCTGCAAAAATATTACAAATATGTATCAACGTCGACAAAACTATCATCATATATATATATATATACATACATATATATATATATATATATATATATATATATATATGTTTAATTTGAGTTTAATAATCGGGCGTAACATCAATAAAAATATTATTTTTATTGATGTTACGCCCGATTATTAAACTCAAATTAAACATATATATCAACATCAAATTCAAGACTATTCAAAAATATATATATATATATATATATATATATATATATATATATATATATATACAGTGGCGTCGGAACCAAATTTTTGATGGGTGGGCTCGTTTTTTTTTTTTTTGAAAGACAGCCAGTGGGCTCGTCTTTTTCTTTTTTTTTTTTAGAGATATTAGCCCATATAATTTTTTGAAATTGATGGGTGGGCTGAGCCCTCCCATCAAAATTCATGGGTGGGCTCAAGCCCACACAGCCCACACGGTTCCGACGCCACTGTATATATACATTCTTATATATAAAATTCTTCTGTAACACTGTAAGTTTCATTAATCTTCCTGAACTATAATTCGGATTTTCATGAATCTTCCTGAAGTTTGTTCTGGAAATTTTCTAGAATGTTTTGATTCATAGAAATATAGTTAGATTGTAGAAATAAATGAAAAAAATTACAAAAAACCGCTTATCATTGTTTGACCTTTAAAATATTTAAGGCATAGTTTGACATTAAAAACAAATGACAACTGTCATTTGCCAAACATTTCTATTCACTTATAGGCTAAGGCAATATTAAAATATAATAAATTCATGATTAAAAATAAAGAAAATGTAATGTCTACATTATTATTGTCGAAAAGCAGCTGAGATGTGCCATAATTAAAATAATATAAGATGCAAATAATATAACATGCGTCTGACAGTGCACGCGACTGACGCGCACGGCGAATTGTGTTCTTAACGTACGCGTGGTTTGCTTCTGCTTGCAATAATTTTGTTTGCGCACTTTGCGAACAGATTCGCCGTACGAATTCGTGCAAAGGAGACGAGCCATAAGTGATTGCGCTCAAAAATATTCAATTTTCGGTCGTTTTGCCTTACTATACTGTCACAATACAAAAAAAATTACTTATTCAAAAAATTATTTAGAAGTTTCATTGTGTCAAAAATTCATATGGTTGGCATTTTGTACGGAATATTTACTCAATGGAGCGCTTTGGGTCTGAACTTTTTTTTTACTGTTTTCCAATTTGTTTAGAATTTTGGAATTAGGCTCATCATACTCTCAAGTTCAAAAGTGAAAACAATTTAGACTCCTTTGCACTACCCGGGGGGATGCCATTTCTTTTCAGTGGTGTAATAACGTTGGGTGTGGATTAAAGAACTAATTATAAGAGAAAAATGTTTAATAATGTTTTTCAAAAAAGCAAATACTTTTCAAGTTAGTGTCTACTGAAAATTTGTTTCTTTTTTGCGTTTTTCATAGTTTTTTGCTAATATCTTCAAAAATATACATTTTAACAAAAATTATGTAATGAACAAAATTATATCAATAAAAATCCTAATAAAATTGCTATTTTACAGTGTTCTAGGAACAATAATAAGTTAATTATGAAAATGAGTTTTTATAGTTCTCCAAATAAGCTTTAAAAGAAGTACTTCTGCGTGTAAAATGAGTGAGCGATCATGCAATCAAAAAACGCATACAATGTTTTTTTTTTCATTTAAATCAAATAGTTTATGAGTGCCATTTCCACCAAAATTAAAAATAATCGTTTTCCATCTAGAATTAACTTGGTTTGAGAGATCTTGATAGATTCTAGAAAATACCATAACATTAGTACAAACGATTTTCAAAAAACTCATGATTTCATGAAAAAATCCATTTAAAAAAAAACAATTTCTCATAATAATATCTCTGAAAGAATACGTATAAAAGTATATATATGAAAATTCAAGGTATTTTTCAGATTAATTATTGCTTTTTATTATTTTTTTGTTACACAAATATTGATAGAGTTCTAATTGTTTAAAGAGTGCGCGGCTGTCCAACCGGAGTGTCTTTCGAGCCCTTTAACCCTTCGCCGTTTCAAAATAAGAGAATTTACGGTAAAATTTATGATCGAGAAAATTGTAGCTCATTTAATCACCTTTAAAATAGTATATTACAAGTTATGATAAAATCTGAATTAAAAGAGTTATAATCCAATTAATGCGGGTGGTGGTGACAAAATGCAAATTGTTTTCACTTCTGAACTTTAGATTAAGATTAACCTCTCCATTTACTGCAATAATTTTGTTGATAGTAGGTTGAATAGAGCACATGTGAACAAAATTTGACAAATTAATTCACGTCAAATATGAACTTAAGTAATAATGTATATTGAATCATTAGTGTGAAAAATGCAATTTAGATATTAAAATACTAAAAGCCAGTTAAAATATGGTACGAAATTATAAAAATTGTAGGCAATATTATTGAAGCAATTATTTTGGGTAGAAAAATCGGAGGTGATATTGTACCGAAGGTGCTATATATCAATTCTTTCTGAATTTGTTATACTTTTTAAAAGATTTCAATTTTCAACACGTATATCTATGCTATGACAATAAATACATGGTGATAAATTTGGAAAATCAATGTTTTAGCCGTGAATAAACAAAAAATCATTCATTTAAACATCCACATCTACAGGTATGTCTAAGAATATTGTATAATCCTTAAATTCTATAAAATAAATTAAGCTATTGGAAATAAATTTGTTCTATAAATCGCAGTGTATAATTTTTAATATATAATTTTATTGAACATATTTTAATATTTGTTAAAGGGTTAATTAAAGTGTTAACTGTGGGAATTGAGATTTTTTTTTTTATTATTATTATTATTGTTTGAACAGCAATCAGAACTTCTATATGTTCTATAAGCTGTTGGTTAACGACTTAATACTACTTTATTTCATGAGAGGCAATCCATCGATTAACCATTCTCTTATAGTGGGATATTTTTAGTATTAGCTCTTACGTCTAATAGTTGCATATGATTCGATGTTGCAGCTATGTCGACGAAAGACGACACTTGTAATTATATTGTGATCTATAATCCCAAGTGGAAATTTGACATCAAAGCTGCCTGATGTCGGGCTACGGCGGTAGCGGGAATTGAGAATAATCATTTTATTTGAAACAGTACTACATTTAACATCACTCATATATTGGTGTAAATAGTAACTCGAAGAACAATAATGATTATTTTTAACTGAACGGTATAAATATTAGTATAAAATATTAAAAAAACGTATAGGTGGGTACAGGACAACGTCTGTCGGGTCATCTAGTATATATATATATATATATATATATATATATATATATATAGTTCTGCGCGACGATCATTTTTGCAACTATTTAATCCCTGCGGCGTAAAAGTAACAACGTAGAAGCTGTTAGTTTTCTAAGTCTACGAGAATAACCTTTTAGCTGCTGGGCGTAAATAACAACAAACATGAAACGTTTTCCCCATACGCCGCTAGAGTCCAGGGGCAGTTTCGAAAAAATTGTCCGTAAACATCTTTTTAATGCTACCTGATTTTAATAAATGGCTAGGAAACCATATTTATTTATTGCATCGTGATATTTGCACAGAAAAATTTAAACAAAACTAGTGGTGCATGGCATCGTTCCTTAAGGCAAATTGCTTTTTTTCTTGTGGAAGTTTATAATCTAATCGGAAGACTTCCCATACCGTAATTAAACATTTGAGAAATGGAAATAATCAATGAATGATTTAGATAATTTCAAATAGATTATTTATTATAAATTCATACTGTAAATTTAGCAGTGCTTATTATATTGGGCGACTAGCGCATTCAACAATGTGTGTGTATTAAACATACACAAGTTCTTTTTTTTAAATTTGATTTTTTTTTGTTATTTTTTGATTTGGTTGTTAATTTTGATGTTGAGATATGTGAGTAAGTTCTTGTGAGGCAATACATAAAAAAAATAAAAAGCAAAGATTTATAAATTAATCTTTAATTCCAAACGTTTCGACATTCAATTCAATGTCATCATCAGTGGATCTAAAAACAGTATAAAAATTAGTATAACTAAGTAATTATAATATATATATATATATATATATATATATATCATATATATATATCCTCAAGATATATATATATATATATTAGTGATGTGCCGACTCGAAAAATTCCCGATTCGAATGATTCGAATCAGAAAAAAACCTGATTCGAATCAACTCGAATCAAGTATATATATGGACAAAAAAATATCATGGATGTATTAATTTAGTAAAAGTGATCCAAATTTATAATCAAAATTGTCAGTTTAACCAATATAACCGACAAAGTAGAAATTGTAAACATAAATCACTATCAAAAAGTATATTCTGAAAATTATTAAAAATGATGTAATTTTGAGGACGGCTAAAACATATCTTCAAATTAATTTACAATAATAGATTACCAAACGATTGTGCATCACTAAAGCATATAAAAAAATATTTGGAATCATGGGTCGATTGTTTATTTTACTATGTCATCAGTAAAGGATCGCATCTAAACTGAGAGCTGAAAGTTAATTTCATTAATGTGAATTTGCCATTACTTACATAATCAGAAGTTAACATATTATTTACTGACTTTCTGGTGTTTAGTAATTGTTTCAAAAGAGAATTATATTGAAAGATTCCCGAAACTCGTTTCATAATTTCGAGTGGTTTATTCTGATAACATTTAAGATCTAAAACACTTAATTATTATCAAAATTGGGTATTGATATTTCACGAACAAAATCGCTCTCAGCGCTCCGTAAAATAAATAAACACGCAAGAACGACGACGCATTGTATCGCCCATACGGTTAACTCATATCGCTTGAACTCATATCGCTCGAACGGCTTGAAGTCGGGATGATTCGAATCAGAATTGAAGTCGGAATAACTCGTAACGCCGCTTGATTCGGTTTGGCTCATGAAGTCGGAACAACTCATATCGCCGCTTGATTCGAGTTGGCTCATATGAAGTCGGAACAACTCATATCGCCGCTTGATTCGGTTTGAGTCATATGAAGTCGGATGATATAGTTAGTCGATGAATGCGGTTAAAGTCACACAAAGACGATTGGAGTTGGCTGATACATTTAAGCATATTAAAGTCGGGTGGCTCGCATGATTTAATTCATTATTTATTTTTTATATTTATGATATTTATTTTTTATATTATTAAAATATTGAATTAAATTAAAACATTTTTTTTATATTTATATTTATGAAAAATTTTATATTTATGAAAAATTTGTGTTAATACATATTTTATCACAGTAAATATTTCGCGGCTTGATGCGAGTTGATTCGAATCAAGTAAAATCTGATTCGAATCAAGTCGTTAAAGGCTTGATTCGAATGATTCGAATCACTTGATTCGACTTGGCACATCACTAATATATATATATATATATATATAATTTTGTAAATCAAAATTACTATAAGTTCTGTCTTTTTTAACTTCCCGTAGGGTAAGTTATAGTGAAATGAAAATTTTTATATATCTTTACGTTTTAGAGGTTTCTGAATATTTTGGCATACCTTAGAAAAAATGGATGTATGTGTGTGTGTGTGTGTGTGCGTAGTATGTATATGTCTTTATTTTGACATATGTTGGAAGATCTGAACTTTTTTTCAAAGCAATCGTACTGCTTTAAATGCATAGAGACAAAATATAAAGCGCGTAAGCGCCGCGTCGCTGTCTAACGGGTAAACATTGGTACGGAACCCATAAGAATGTAAGCAAAATTTATACTTATTGTTAAAATCTCTATAAAATATCTGATAAATTGATGTGCATATGTCTAATGATCATTTTTGACCGCCAAATAGCATTTTTTTCTACTTTTTCCGTTATATCTCCGAAACCGCTAAACCTGCCCTTATAAAAATTTGACCAAATCTTCATCTTGTCAATACAAGTAAAATGTTTTTTGAATTATTAAAATCGGATGCTCCGTTCTATTAAAAACTGAGGTACCGTTTTTGGCACTTTTTGCCCCATATCTTCGGAACGGCTAGACCTACCTCCGCTAAAAACTAATCAGCACGTCTCCTTATCAATACAAATCAAATGTTTTTTAAATTATTCAAATTGCTTCATCCGTGTTCCCGAAATCGTAGACGAAAATTTGTATCCGCACACACATACATACTACGCACACACACACACACACACACACACATACATCCATTTTTTCTAAGGTATGCCAAAATATTCAGAAACCTCTGAAACGTAAAGATATATAAAAATTTTCATTTTCGATTTTTTTGCGATTACTATAACTTACCCTACGGGAAGTTAAAAAAGACAGAACTTATAGTAATTTTGATTTACAAAATTTACCTATTCGGCTGAAAAGTAACTCATCAATTCAATTTTTGATAAAATCTTTTTTAGTGAAAACGGAAGAGACTAATAAAGTGCTACGTCTGGAGCATAGCTCTGTACGGATCGGAGACATGGACTCTGAAAAAGGTCGATAAAAACTATATATATATATATATATATATATATATATATATATATATATATATATATATATATGAGTGAGTTCTTGAGGACGATACATCAAACAAAAAAAAGCTTCTTTTTTTTTGTTTGATGTATCGCCCTCAAGAACTCACTCATATATTTCAACATCAAAATTAACTACTAAATCATATATATATATATATATATATTGAGGACATATATATATATGTATATATATATATATATATATATATATATAATATATATTATAATTACCTAGTTATACTAATTTTTATACTGTTTTTAGATCTACTGATGATGACATTGAATTGAATGTCGAAACGTTTGGAATTAAAGATTAATTTATAAATCTTTGCTTTTTATTTTTTTATGTATTGCCTCACAAGAACTTACTCACATATCTCAACATCAAAATTAACAACCAAATCAAAAAATAACAAAAAAAATCAAATTTAAAAAAAAGAACTTGTGTATGTTTAATACACACACATTGTTGAATGCGCTAGTCGCCCAATATAATAAGCACTGCTAAATTTACAGTATGAATTTATAATAAATAATCTATTTGAAATCATCTAAATCATTCATTGATTATTTCCATTTCTCAAATGTTTAATTACGGTATGGGAAGTCTCCCGATTAGATTATAAACTTCCACAAGAAAAAAAGCAATTTGCCTTAAGGAACGATGCCATGCACCACTAGTTTTGTTTCAATTTTTCTGTGCAAATATCACGATGCAATAAATAAATATGGTTTCCTAGCCATTTATTAAAATCAGGTAGCATTAAAAAGATGTTTACGGACAACGTTTTCGAAACTGCCCCTGGACTCTAGCGGCGTATGGGGAAAACGTTTCATGTTTGTTGTTATTTACGCCCCGCAGCTAAAAGGTTATTCTCGTAGACTTAGAAAACTAACAGCTTCTACGTTGTTACTTTTACGCCGCAGGGATTAAATAGTTGCAAAAATGATCGTCGCGCAGAACTTATATATATATATATATATATATATATATATATATATATATACTAGATGACCCGACAGACGTTGTCCTGTACCCACCTCTACGTTTTTTTAATATTTTATACTAATATTTATACCGTTCAGTTAAAAATAATCATTATTGTTCTTCGAGTTACTATTTACACCAATATATGAGTAATGCTAAATGTAGTACTGTTTCAAATAAAATGATTATTCTCAATTCCCGCTACCGCCGTAGCCCGACATCAGGCAGCTTTGATGTCAAATTTCCACTTGGGATTATAGATCACAATATAATTACAAGTGTCGTCCTTCGTCGACATAGCTGCAACATCCAATCATATGCAACTATTAGACGTAAGAGCTAATATTAAAAATATCCCACTATAAGAGAATGGTTAATCGATAGATTGCCTCTCATGAAATAAAGTAGTATTAAGTCGTTAACCAACAGCTTATAGAACATATAGAAGTTCTGATTGCTGTTCAAACAATAATAATAATAAAAAAAAAAATCTCAATTCCCACAGTTAACACTTTAATTAACCCTTTAACAAATATTAAAATATGTTCAATAAAATTATATATTCAAAATTATACACTGCGATTTATAGAACAAATTTATTTCCAATAGCTTAATTTATTTTATTGAATTTAAGGATTATACAATATTTTTAGACATACCTGTAGATGTGGATGTTTAAATGAATGATTTTTTGTTTATTCACGGCTAAAACATTGATTTTCCAAATTTATCACAATGTATTTATTGTCATAGCATAGATATACGTGTTGAAAATTGAAATTTTTTAAAAAGTATAACAAATTCAGAAAGAATTAGTATATAGCACCTTTGGTACAATATCACCTCCGATTTTTCTACCCAAAATAATTGCTTCAATAATATTGCCTACAATTTTTATAATTTCGTACCATATTTTAACTGGCTTTTAGTATTTTAATATCTAAATTGCATTTTTCACACTAATGATTCAATATACATTATTACTTAAGTTCATATTTGAAGTGAATTAATTTGTCAAATTTTGTTCACATGTGCTCTATTCAACCTACTATCAACAAAATTATTGCAGTAAATGGAGAGGTTAATCTTAATCTAAAGTTCAGAAGTAAAAACAATTTGCATTTCGTCACCACCACCCGCATTAATTGGATTATAACTCTTTTAATTCAGATTTTATCATTGTAATATACTATTTTAAAGGTGATTAAATGAGCTACAATTTTCTCTATCATAAATTTTACCGTAAATTCTCTTATTTTGAAACGGCAAAGGGTTAAAGGGCTCGAAAGACACTCCGGTTGGACAGCCGCGCACTCTTTAAACAATTAGAACTCTATCAATATTTGTGTAACAAAAAAATAATAAAAAGCAATAATTAATCTGAAAAATACCTTGAATTTTCATATATATACTTTTATACGTATTCTTTCAGAGATATTATTATGAGAAATTGTTTTTTTTTAAATGGATTTTTTTATGAAATCATGAGTTTTTTGAAAATCGTTTGTACTAATGTTATGGTATTTTCTAGAATCTATCAAGATCTCTCAAACCAAGTTAATTCTAGATGGAAAACGATTATTTTTAATTTTGGTGGAAATGGCACTCATAAACTATTTGATTTAAATGAAAAAAAAACATTGTATGCGTTTTTTGATTGCATGATCGCTCACTCATTTTACACGCAGAAGTTCTTCTTTTAAAGCTTATTTGGAGAACTATAAAAACTCATTTTCATAATTAACTTAATATTGTTCCTAGAACAATGTAAAATAGCGATTTATTAGGATTTTTATTGATATAATTTTGTTCATTACATAATTTTTGTTAAAATGTATATTTTTGAAGATATTAGCAAAAAACTATGAAAAACGCAAAAAAGAAACAAATTTTCAATAGACACTGACTTGAAAAGTATTTGCTTTTTTGAAAAACATTATTAAACATTTTTCTCTTATAATTAGTTCTTTAATCCACACCCAACGTTATTACACCACTGAAAAGAAATGGCATCCCCCCGGGTAGTGCAAAGGAGTCTAAATTGTTTTCACTTTTGAACTTGAGAGTAAGATGAGCCTAATTCCAAAATTCCAAACAAATTGGAAAACAGTAAAAAAAAGTTCAGACCCAAAGCGCTCCATTGAGTAAATATTCCGTACAAAATGCCAACCATATGAATTTTTGACACAATGAAACTTCTAAATAATTTTTTGAATAAGTAATTTTTTTTGTATTGTGACTTAGTATAGTAAGGCAAAACGACCGAAAATTGAATATTTTTGAGCGCAATCACTTATGGCTCGTCTCCTTTGCATAAATTCGTACGGCGAATCTGTTCGCAAAGTGCGCAAACAAAATTATTGCAAGCAAAAGCAAACCACGCGTACGTTAAGAACACGATTCGCCGTGCGCGTCAGTCGCATGCGCAGACTGCCAGACGCATGTTATATTATTTGCATCTTATATTATTTTAATTATGGCACATCTCAGCTGCTTTTTGACAATAATAATGTAGACATTACATTTTATTTATTTTTAATCATGAATTTATTATATTTTAATATTGCCTTAGCCTATAAGTGAATAGAAGTGTTTGGCAAATGACAGTTGTCATTTGTTTTTAATGTCAAACCATGCCTTAAATATTTTAAAGGTCAAACAATGATAAGCGGTTTTTTGTAATTTTTTTCATTTATTTCTACAATCTAACTATATTTCTATAAATCAAAACATTCTAGAAAATTTCCAGAACAAACTTCAGGAAGATTCATGAGAATCCGAATTATAGTTCAGGAAGATTAATGAAACTTACAGTGTTACAGAAGAATTTTATATATAAGAATGTATATATATATATATATATATATATATATATGTATGTATATATATATATATATATATATATATATATATATATGATGATAGTTTTGTCGACGTTGATACATATTTGTAATATTTTTGCAGCCCAACCGTCGAATTAAAAAAAAGATTAAATAACAAAATTATTTATTCCATTAAACGTTTCGACACTTGATGTGTGTTATCATTCAGTAATCTAAAAAAAATATAATAGTAGTTATTGTTAACTTGAAAGTCTTTAAAGATTATTTTAAAGTCTTTAAAGATTTACGTTTGTTGGCAGAATTGTAACTTTCATTTCAAGTTTAATTTTTTTATTTTGAGTTTAAATTTTATATTTATTTTAAGTTTATATTTTTGTTTATTTACCGTTTAAAATTATTCCTTTATTGTTTCATTCATTTGATTTACCGAAACAGTATTGATAATGATTTTTATACTGCTATTACTATAATAATACCAGCTTTTATTTTATTTTAGAAGTTTTTCAACTTCTTATAGTTTTATGACTTTTATAAAACTAAATAAATGTTTAATATCATATCAAAGTATTATTTTATAATTAACCGTACGTTTTATAACCTATTCAACTATATTTATCAAGGCAATACGATCAAAAATGTATGCTTCGAGCGCTATCACGGAATAACGTACAACGATTCCCGGCATTATGTTCACGAGCACAATTTTATCACGGAATTAGGGACAAACGCGTGGTTCAGCAAAATGCCGATTATTTCTATAAATGACGTTCTACGACAAAAAATCTTGTTTTATAATAATCTTAAAGGTCTAATTAATAAAATATAACAGATTTAGTTCGTCTACTTTCCTATTTTCTCTAAAATTCGTCTTTAAAGTCAAACGTTCCTTAACATCCCGTAATATGGTACGTTTACCTTACATTACATACATATACTATACTGCAGGATTAATCATGCAAAAATTCGAATTGTAGGTATGTACGTACTAGAGATGGGTAACTCACTCTAAAATTATCACTCCGATACAACTCCTCCCTCGGAGTGAATCCGAGCGGAGTTGCGTCGGTAATTTTGTCTTATCCGACTTACCTTAACTGGTATTAAATCTGTTAACTCATGCAGATATTTAGGAAACGTTTTTGCTTTGGGAAGGAAGCGATCGCTTGCTCGTCTCACAGGCAGTTTTATGACCTTTTAGGTATACAAAAAAATGCCATTGTGTATTTTCCAGAAAATACAAAAATATTACTTTAAAGATACAGAACAATGAAATTGTGTTCAAGTATGAATAGCTCAAATGTATAATTTATTGAATAGTAAGAGGTCACTACGACAATCTTTGGCCGTGAATGACGGCAATCAGGAATATACATACCAAAAAATACACGGAACAAAATACATTTATTTTGTTTCTTTCATAACCTGAAATAACAATACATTATAGTGCAAAATTGATCAGTGATATAAAAGTATTTAAGCAGCAAAAAATATTTAGCATTATATCATTACTTTGAAACAATTATATAATTATGTAAAAGTAATAATACACTAATCAAACTACCCGATATAATATTAATTCTCGAATGAAAATTGTAGTAGAAAAATTTAGAAAGCAGAAGAATTATTATTTGGTGAAAATATTTTATAATAAATGTTTTGATTTTATTACAAAGTTTACTACATTATTTTAATATAAAATTAATCCGAAAAATTAATTATTTTGTCATCAAACGAAAATAATTGAATTGAATTTAATTCTCAAGTTTTGCGTTTTTACTTTGGTCAACACAGCTAAAATTACGAGTCATTGAGTAGATCATCTGGTCAACCGAAAAATTTCACAACCCGTCATTTATTTGTGAATTTGTTAGAAAAATTATTTTATTGATATTTATTCATAAATTTTCTGGTCACCTGATGCCTAATGGACTTTTAATAGCAAAAAATTACCAGCTAATTGTTAGTAGGTCTCCGTGCTTAAAATCGTGACTTTTTATAATAATATCAACAAATATGTTTGAACTGTTTAGAAAAGCATTTCAAATAATTAATGGGATTTGACAAATCCTTAGATACATAAACAACGCACTATAGAACACATTTGTGTCGAGAATTTCGGTTTCAAAGTTGTCGGAGTCGTGGAGTTGTTAAGCGGATATAACTCCTCTCTGAAGCGGAGTCAAATCCTAACCGATCCGGATTCAGATATGATAAGCCCATCTTTAGTACGTACATATAAATTGGTGGCGGTTGGCAGTCTGGATAATCGCGAATCCGTATAACCAAGGTCCGGATAAACGAGGTTCTACTGTACATATAATACATATTTATAATATAATACATATGTGTATACTATATCACTCAGTAGGATAACTAGAAAAATCTATATTTTTGGCAAAATTCTTTTATTTATTCAATATAGTTTTCTTCAAACACGATGTACCGATTATAGCAAACTTCGAACTAATCGATACCATTTTTGTAATACGATTTGTACTTTGCCACAAAATTCAGCGATCATCTCTTCATTCGGCTAACATTTCTTTATAGAGAGCATCTTTTTGAGATCTGAGAACAGGATATGGCCGCTAGGAAACAAATCAGTGCCCTATTTATGTTTCATTTTTCACTGCTTTTATGGAGTTGTGACTTGGTGCGTTGTTCTTGGTGTAATGGTATTTTCAATCATCAACAAAGCAATGATAAATCAACACATAAAATGGCTATAAATTCATAGTTTTGAAAAACTCAGAAGTAGCTCAACTTGATCCTCTGTAACTTAAAATCTAATTGTCGTATTGCCATGGAATTTTGAAACATATCTTCTTGAAAAAAAGTTGGTGTTTCCTACAAATCATATGGATTATTACATAGTAACACCGTCTATATGCCATTCTACGGACTTTTTAAGTGACGTATTATATATACACACATATAAATAAATAAAAAATGAATATATATAATATATATATATATATATATATATATATAAATATATATATATATATATATAATATATACTAGATGACCCGACAGACGTTGTCCTGCACCCACATCTACGTTTTTTTAATATAATACTAATATTTATACTGTTCAGTTAAAAATAATCATTATTGGTTTTCGAATTACTATTTACACCAATATATGAGTGATGTTGAATATAGAACTGTAAACTGTAATTGCAAATAAAATGATTATTCTCAATTCCCACAGTTAACACTTTAATTATCCATTTAACAATTTTTTAAAAATGTTCAATAAAATTGTATATTAAAAATTATACACTGCAAATTTATTTCCAATAGCTCAATTTATTTTAATGCCAAGGGTTATACAATTTTTCAGTTATACCTGTAGATGTGGATGTATAAATAAATGATTTTTTGTTTATTCACGACTAAAACATTGATTTTCCAAATTTATCATACAGAAAATCATCGTCTGCCTTTGTGATTTATGGTCATAGCATAACACACATGTTGAAAATTTTAAAAGGTATAACAAATTCAGAGAAAATTAATATATAGCATTCGCGGTATAGGAACAATATCACCTTGGATTTTTCTACCCAAAATAATTGCTTCAATAATGTTGCCTATAATTTTTATAATTACGTACAATATTTTAACTGGCTTTTAGTAATTTACGATCTAAATTAAATTTTTTTAACTAAAAATTCAATATACATTATTACTTAAGTTTATATTTGAACCGAATTAATTTATCAAATCCTGTTCACATGTGCTCTATTCAACCTACGATCAACAAAATTATTGCAGTAAATGGAGATGAAAAAAGCGTGTGTCGGAAATAGGCTAATCATTATCAAAGTGAAAACAATTTGCACTTTGTCACCACCCACCGGATTAATTGAATTATAACTATTTTAATTCTGATTTTATCAGTACTTGCAATACACTATTTTAGCGGTAATTAAATGAGCTACAACTTTCTGTATCATGAATTTTACCGTAACTTCTCTTATTTTGAAATGGCAAATGAGTGAAGGACTCGAAAGACACTCTGGTTGGACACTATGAATATTTGTGTAACAGAAAAATAATAAAAAGCAATAATTGGTTAGTAAAAGACCTTAAATTTTCATTTGCATTTTATACGCATTTTTATACGATTTTTTATTTTTTTAAATAGATTTTTTTCATGAATCATGAGCTTTTTGGAAATCGTTTGCACTAAAGTTATGGCATTTTCTAGAATCCGTCCAGATCTCTTAAACCAAGTTGATATTGTTTCCTAGAACAAATTTATAGAACACCGATTTATTAGGATTTTAATTAATATAATTTTGTTCATTACATAATTTTCGTTTTAAATGAGAAATATTTGCAAAAAACGATGAAAAACGCAAAAAACAACAATTTTCAGTAGCCAGTAACTTGAAAAGTAATTTCTTTTTAAAAACATTATTTTTCTCTTCTAATTAGTTCTTTTATCGATATCCGACGTTAGTTTGAAAGAGATACAATTACACACACTGAAAAAGGATGTTTTTCCCCGGGAAGTGGCAAATGATTCTAAATTATCTATACTTTCAAACTTGAGAGTAAGATTAACCCAATTTCATGCAAATTGGAGCACATTAAAAATATTCAGACCCAAAATGCTCCATTGTCTTGAATAAATATTTCGTATCCAATGCGAAACATATGAATTTTTTGACGCAATGAAACTTCTAAATAATTGTTTGAATAAGTAAATTATTTTTGTATCGTGATTTAGTAAAGTAATACAAAACACGACTGCATTCAAAAGTTAAAAAATAATAATCTGTCAAATTGAATTAAAGGCTAAGTTTGATGTGCGATCACTGACAGACGCATGCATCACCTGTCAGATGTTGACTGTAAATCTTATATTTTATAATTCTTGGCACATCTCAGCTGCTTTTCGGCAATAATAATGTAGACATTACATTTTCCTTATTTATAATCATGAATTTATTATATTTTAATATTGCCTTAGCCTATAAGTGAATAGAAATATTTGGCAAATGATTTGAATTCTATGCTTCAAATATTTCAAGGTGAAACAATGATAAGCGGTTTTTTCCATTTATTTCTACAATCTAACTATATTTCTAAGAATCTAATATTCTAAAAAATTTCCCGAACAAACTTCAAGAATATTCATGAAAATCCGAATTAAAGTTTAGGAGCATTCATATATAGTTACAGAAGAATTTTATATATAAGATATATATATATAT
>NW_020538040.1:120761181-120791112 GCF_003426905.1 Ctenocephalides felis
TTTTGATTTACAAAATTTACCTATTCGGCTGAAAAGTAACTCATCAATTCAATTTTTTGATAAAATCTTATTTTAGTGAAAACGGAAGAGACTAATAAAGTGCTACGTCTGGAGCATAGCTCTGTACGGATCGGAGACATGGACTCTGAAAAAGGTCGATAAAAACTATATATATATATATATATATATCATATATAGATATATTATGAGTTGAGTTCTTGAGGACGATACATCAAACAAAAAAAAGCTTCTTTTTTTTGTGTTTGATGTATCGCCCTCAAGAACTCACTCATATATTTCAACATCAAAATTAACTACTAAATCATATTATATATATATATTTGAGGATATATATATATGTATATATATATATATATATATATATATATAAATATATATTAAATTACCTAGTTATACTAATTTTTATACTGTTTTTAGATCCACTGATGATGACATTGAATTGAATGTCGAAACGTTTGGAATTAAAGATAATTTATAAATCTTTGCTTTTTATTTTTTTATGTATTGCCTCACAAGAACTTACTCACATATATCAACATCAAAATTAACAACCAAATCAAAAAATAACAAAAAAAAAATCAAATTTAAAAAAAAGAACTTGTGTATGTTTAATACACACACATTGTTGAATGCGCTAGTCGCCCAATATAATAAGCACTGCTAAATTTACAGTATGAATTTATAATAAATAATCTATTTGAAATCATCTAAATCATTCATTGATTATTTCCATTTCTCAAATGTTTAATTACGGTATGGGAGTCTCCCGATTAGATTATAAACTTCCACAAGAAAAAAAGCAATTTGCCTTAAGGAACGATGCCATGCACCACTAGTTTTGTTTCAATTTTCTGTGCAAATATCACGATGCAATAAATAATATGGTTTCCTAGCCATTTATTAAAATCAGGTAGCATTAAAAAGATGTTTACGGACAACGTTTTCGAAACTGCCCCTGGACTCTAGCGGCGTATGGGGAAAACGTTTCATGTTTGTTGTTATTTACGCCCCGCAGCTAAAAGGTTATTCTCGTAGACTTAGAAAACTAACAGCTTCTACGTTGTTACTTTTACGCCGCAGGGATTAAATAGTTGCAAAAATGATCGTCGCGCAGAACTTATATATATATATATATATATATATATATATATACTAGATGACCCGACAGACGTTGTCCTGTACCCACCTCTACGTTTTTTTAATATTTTATACTAATATTTATACCGTTCAGTTAAAAATAATCATTATTGTTCTTCGAGTTACTATTTACACCAATATATGAGTAATGCTAAATGTAGTACTGTTTCAAATAAAATGATTATTCTCAATTCCCGCTACCGCGCCGTAGCCCGACATCAGGCAGCTTTGATGTCAAATTTCCACTTGGGATTATAGATCACAATATATTACAAGTGTCGTCCTTCGTCGACATAGCTGCAACATCCAATCATATGCAACTATTAGACGTAAGAGCTAATATTAAAAATATCCCACTATAAGAGAATGGTTAATCGATGGATTGCCTCTCATGAAATAAAGTAGTATTAAGTCGTTAACCAACAGCTTATAGAACATATAGAAGTCTGATTGCTGTTCAAACAATAATAATAATAAAAAAAAAAATCTCAATTCCCACAGTTAACACTTTTATTAACCCTTTAACAAATATTAAAATATGTTCAATAAAATTATATATTCAAAATTATACACTGCGATTTATAGAACAAATTTATTTCCAATAGCTTAATTTATTTTATTGAATTTAGGATTATACAATATTTTTAGACATACCTGTAGATGTGGATGTTTAAATGAATGATTTTTTTTTTATTCACGGCTAAAACATTGATTTTCCAAATTTATCACAATGTATTTATTGTCATAGCATAGATATACGTGTTGAAAATTGAAATTTTTTAAAAAGTATAACAAATTCAGAAAGAATTAGTATATAGCACCTTTGGTACAATATCACCACCTCCGATTTTTCTACCCAAAATAATTGCTTCAATAATATTGCCTACAATTTTTATAATTTCGTACCATATTTTAACTGGCTTTTAGTATTTTAATATCTAAATTGCATTTTTCACACTAATGATTCAATTTACATTATTACTTAAGTTCATATTTGAAGTGAATTAATTTGTCAAATTTTGTTCACATGTGCTCTATTCAACCTACTATCAACAAAATTATTGCAGTAAATGGAGAGGTTAATCTTAATCTAAAGTTCAGAAGTAAAAACAATTTGCATTTCGTCACCACCACCCGCATTAATTGGATTATAACTCTTTTAATTCAGATTTTATCATTGTAATATACTATTTAAAGGTGATTAAATGAGCTACAATTTTCTCTATCATAAATTTTACCGTAAATTCTCTTATTTGAAACGGCAAAGGGTTAAAGGGCTCGAAAGACACTCCGGTTGGACAGCCGCGCACTCTTTAAACAATTAGAACTCTATCAATATTTGTGTAACAAAAAAATAATAAAAAGCAATAATTAATCTGAAAATACCTTGAATTTTCATATATATACTTTTATACGTATTCTTTCAGAGATATTATTATGAGAAATTGTTTTTTTTTAAATGGATTTTTTTATGAAATCATGAGTTTTTTGAAAATCGTTTGTACTAATGTTATGGTATTTTCTAGAATCTATCAAGATCTCTCAAACCAAGTTAATTCTAGATGGAAAACGATTATTTTTAATTTTGGTGGAAATGGCACTCATAACTATTTGATTTAAATGAAAAAAAAACATTGTATGCGTTTTTTGATTGCATGATCGCTCACTCATTTTACACGCAGAAGTTCTTCTTTTAAAGCTTATTTGGAGAACTATAAAAACTCATTTTCATAATTAACTTAATATTGTTCCTAGAACACTGTAAAATAGCGATTTATTAGGATTTTTATTGATATAATTTTGTTCATTACATAATTTTTGTTAAAATGTATATTTTTGAAGATATTAGCAAAAAACTATGAAAAACGCAAAAAAGAAACAAATTTTCAATAGACACTGACTTGAAAAGTATTTGCTTTTTTGAAAAACATTATTAAACATTTTTCTCTTATAATTAGTTCTTTAATCCACACCCAACGTTATTACACCACTGAAAAGAAATGGCATCCCCCGGGTAGTGCAAAGGAGTCTAAATTGTTTTCACTTTTGAACTTGAGAGTAAGATGAGCCTAATTCCAAAATTCCAAACAAATTAGAAAACAGTAAAAAAAAGTTCAGACCCAAAGCGCTCCATTGAGTAAATATTCCGTACAAAATGCCAACCATATGAATTTTTGACACAATGAAACTTCTAAATAATTTTTTGAATAAGTAATTTTTTTTGTATTGTGACTTAGTATAGTAAGGCAAAACGACCGAAAATTGAATATTTTTGAGCGCAATCACTTATGGCTCGTCTCCTTTGCATAAATTTGTACGGCGAATCTGTTCGCAAAGTGCGCAAACAAAATTATTGCAAGCAAAAGCAAACCACGCGTACGTTAAGAACACGATTCGCCGTGCGCGTCAGTCGCATGCGCAGACTGCCAGACGCATGTTATATATTATTTGCATCTTATATTATTTTAATTATGGCACATCTCAGCTGCTTTTTGACAATAATAATGTAGACATTACATTTTCTTTATTTTTAATCATGAATTTATTATATTTTAATATTGCCTTAGCCTATAAGTGAATAGAAGTGTTTGGCAAATGACAGTTGTCATTTGTTTTTAATGTCAAACCATGCCTTAAATATTTTAAAGGTCAAACAATGATAAGCGGTTTTTTGTAATTTTTTTCATTTATTTCTACAATCTAACTATATTTCTATGAATCAAAACATTCTAGAAAATTTCCAGAACAAACTTCAGGAAGATTCATGAGAATCCGAATTATAGTTCAGGAAGATTAATGAAACTTACAGTGTTACAGAAGAATTTTATATATAAGAATGTATATATATATATATATATATATATATATATATATATGTATGTATATATATATATATATATATATATATATATATATATATATGATGTTTTGTCGACGTTGATACATATTTGTAATATTTTTGCAGCCCAACCGTCGAATTAAAAAAAAGATTAAATAACAAAATTATTTATTCCATTAAACGTTTCGACACTTGATGTGTGTTATCATTCAGTAATCTAAAAAAATATAATAGTAGTTATTGTTAACTTGAAAGTCTTTAAAGATTATTTTAAAGTCTTTAAAGATTTACGTTTGTTGGCAGAATTGTAACTTTCATTTCAAGTTTAATTTTTTTATTTTGAGTTTAAATTTTATATTTATTTTAAGTTTATATTTTTGTTTATTTACCGTTTAAAATTATTCCTTTATTGTTTCATTCATTTGATTTACCGAAACAGTATTGATAATGATTTTTATACTGCTATTACTATAATAATACCAGCTTTTATTTTATTTTAGAAGTTTTTCAACTTCTTATAGTTTTATGACTTTTATAAAACTAAATAAATGTTTAATATCATATCAAAGTATTATTTTATAATTAACCGTACGTTTTATAACCTATTCAACTATATTTATCAAGGCAATACGATCAAAAATGTATGCTTCGAGCGCTATCACGGAATAACGTACAACGATTCCCGGCATTATGTTCACGAGCACAATTTTATCACGGAATTAGGGACAAACGCGTGGTTCAGCAAAATGCCGATTATTTCTATAAATGACGTTCTACGACAAAAAATCTTGTTTTATAATAATCTTAAAGGTCTAATTAATAAAATATAACAGATTTAGTTCGTCTACTTTCCTATTTTCTCTAAAATTCGTCTTTAAAGTCAAACGTTCCTTAACATCCCGTAATATGGTACGTTTACCTTACATTACATACATATACTATACTGCAGGATTAATCATGCAAAAATTCGAATTGTAGGTATGTACGTACTAGAGATGGGTAACTCACTCTAAAATTATCACTCCGATACAACTCCTCCCTCGGAGTGAATCCGAGCGGAGTTGCGTCGGTAATTTTGTCTTATCCGACTTACCTTAACTGGTATTAAATCTGTTAACTCATGCAGATATTTAGGAAACGTTTTTGCTTTGGGAAGGAAGCGATCGCTTGCTCGTCTCACAGGCAGTTTTATGACCTTTTAGGTATACAAAAAAATGCCATTGTGTATTTTCCAGAAAATACAAAAATATTACTTTAAAGATACAGAACAATGAAATTGTGTTCAAGTATGAATAGCTCAAATGTATAATTTATTGAATAGTAAGAGGTCACTACGACAATCTTTGGCCGTGAATGACGGCAATCAGGAATATACATACCAAAAAATACACGGAACAAAATACATTTATTTTGTTTTTTCATAACCTGAAATAACAATACATTATAGTGCAAAATTGATCAGTGATATAAAAGTATTTAAGCAGCAAAAAATATTTAGCATTATATCATTACTTTTAAACAATTATATAATTATGTAAAAGTAATAATACACTAATCAAACTACCCGATATAATATTAATTCTCGAATGAAAATTGTAGTAGAAAAATTTAGAAAGCAGAAGAATTATTATTTGGTGAAAATATTTTATAATAAATGTTTTGATTTTATTACAAAGTTTACTACATTATTTTAATATAAAATTAATCCGAAAAATTAATTATTTTGTCATCAAACGAAAATAATTGAATTGAATTTAATTCTCAAGTTTTGCGTTTTTACTTTGGTCAACACAGCTAAAATTACGAGTCATTGAGTAGATCATCTGGTCAACCGAAAAATTTCACAACCCGTCATTTATTTGTGAATTTGTTAGAAAAATTATTTTATTGATATTTATTCATAAATTTTCTGGTCACCTGATGCCTAATGGACTTTTAATAGCAAAAAATTACCAGCTAATTGTTAGTAGGTCTCCGTGCTTAAAATCGTGACTTTTATAATAATATCAACAAATATGTTTGAACTGTTTAGAAAAGCATTTCAAATAATTAATGGGATTTGACAAATCCTTAGATACATAAACAACGCACTATAGAACACATTTGTGTCGAGAATTTCGGTTTCAAAGTTGTCGGAGTCGTGGAGTTGTTAAGCGGATATAACTCCTCTCTGAAGCGGAGTCAAATCCTAACCGATCCGGATTCAGATATGATAAGCCCATCTTTAGTACGTACATATAAATTGGTGGCGGTTGGCAGTCTGGATAATCGCGAATCCGTATAACCAAGGTCCGGATAAACGAGGTTCTACTGTACATATAATACATATTTATAATATAATACATATGTGTATACTATATCACTCAGTAGGATAACTAGAAAAATCTATATTTTTGGCAAAATTCTTTTATTTATTCAATATAGTTTTCTTCAAACACGATGTACCGATTATAGCAAACTTCGAACTAATCGATACCATTTTTGTAATACGATTTGTACTTTGCCACAAAATTCAGCGATCATCTCTTCATTCGGCTAACATTTCTTTATAGAGAGCATCTTTTTGAGATCTGAGAACAGGATATGGCCGCTAGGAAACAAATCAGTGCCCTATTTATGTTTCATTTTTCACTGCTTTTATGGAGTTGTGACTTGGTGCGTTGTTCTTGGTGTAATGGTATTTTCAATCATCAACAAAGCAATGATAAATCAACACATAAAATGGCTATAAATTCATAGTTTTGAAAAACTCAGAAGTAGCTCAACTTGATCCTCTGTAACTTAAAATCTAATTGTCGTATTGCCATGGAATTTTGAAACATATCTTCTTGAAAAAAAGTTGGTGTTTCCTACAAATCATATGGATTATTACATAGTAACACCGTCTATATGCCATTCTACGGACTTTTTAAGTGACGTATTATATATACACACATATAAATAAATAAAAAATGAATATATATATATATAAATATATATATATATATATATATATAAATATATATATATATATATATATATATATATACTAGATGACCCGACAGACGTTGTCCTGCACCCACATCACGTTTTTTTAATATAATATACTAATATTTATACTGTTCAGTTAAAAATAATCATTATTGGTTTTCGAATTACTATTTACACCAATATATGAGTGATGTTGAATATAGAACTGTAAACTGTAATTGCAAATAAAATGATTATTCTCAATTCCCACAGTTAACACTTTAATTATCCATTTAACAATTTTTTAAAAATGTTCAATAAAATTGTATATTAAAAATTATACACTGCAAATTTATTTCCAATAGCTCAATTTATTTTAATGCCAAGGGTTATACAATTTTTCAGTTATACCTGTAGATGTGGATGTATAAATAAATGATTTTTTGTTTATTCACGACTAAAACATTGATTTTCCAAATTTATCATACAGAAAATCATCGTCTGCCTTTGTGATTTATGGTCATAGCATAACACACATGTTGAAAATTTTAAAAGGTATAACAAATTCAGAGAAAATTAATATATAGCATTCGCGGTATAGGAACAATATCACCTTGGATTTTTCTACCCAAAATAATTGCTTCAATAATGTTGCCTATAATTTTTATAATTACGTACAATATTTTAACTGGCTTTTAGTAATTTACGATCTAAATTAAATTTTTTTAACTAAAAATTCAATATACATTATTACTTAAGTTTATATTTGAACCGAATTAATTTATCAAATCCTGTTCACATGTGCTCTATTCAACCTACGATCAACAAAATTATTGCAGTAAATGGAGATGAAAAAAGCGTGTGTCGGAAATAGGCTAATCATTATCTTAAGTTCAGAAGTGAAAACAATTTACACTTTGTCACCACCCACCGGATTAATTGAATTATAACTATTTTAATTCTGATTTTATCAGTACTTGCAATACACTATTTTAGCGGTAATTAAATGAGCTACAACTTTCTGTATCATGAATTTTACCGTAACTTCTCTTATTTTGAAATGGCAAATGAGTGAAGGACTCGAAAGACACTCTGGTTGGACACTATGAAAATTTGTGTAACAGAAAAATAATAAAAAGCAATAATTGGTTAGTAAAAGACCTTAAATTTTCATTTGCATACCTTTATACGCATTTTTTATTTTTTTAAATAGATTTTTTTTCATGAAATCATGAGCTTTTTGGAAATCGTTTGCACTAAAGTTATGGCATTTTCTAGAATCCGTCCAGATCTCTTAAACCAAGTTGATATTGTTCCTAGAACAAATTTATAGAACACCGATTTATTAGGATTTTAATTAATATAATTTTGTTCATTACATAATTTTCGTTTAAATGAGAAATATTTGCAAAAAACGATGAAAAACGCAAAAAACAACAAATTTTCAGTAGCCAGTAACTTGAAAAGTAATTTCTTTTTTAAAAAACATTATTTTTCTCTTCTAATTAGTTCTTTTATCGATATCCGACGTTAGTTTGAAAGAGATACAATTACACCACTGAAAAAGGATGTTATTTCCCCGGGAAGTGGCAAATGATTCTAAATTATCTATACTTTCAAACTTGAGAGTAAGATTAACCCAAAATTTCATGCAAATTGGAGCACATTAAAAATATTCAGACCCAAAATGCTCCATTGTCTTGAATAAATATTTCGTATCCAATGCGAAACATATGAATTTTTGACGCAATGAAACTTCTAAATAATTGTTTGAATAAGTAAATTATTTTTGTATCGTGATTTAGTAAAGTAATACAAAACACGACTGCATTCAAAAGTTAAAAAATAATAATCTGTCAAATTGAATTAAAGGCTAAGTTTGATGTGCGATCACTGACAGACGCATGCATCACCTGTCAGATGTTGACTGTAAATCTTATATTATTATAATTCTTGGCACATCTCAGCTGCTTTTCGGCAATAATAATGTAGACATTACATTTTCCTTATTTATAATCATGAATTTATTATATTTTAATATTGCCTTAGCCTATAAGTGAATAGAAATATTTGGCAAATGATTTGAATTCTATGCTTCAAATATTTTCAAGGTGAAACAATGATAAGCGGTTTTTTCCATTTATTTCTACAATCTAACTATATTTCTAAGAATCTAATATTTCTAAAAAATTTCCCGAACAAACTTCAAGAATATTCATGAAAATCCGAATTAAAGTTTAGGAGCATTCATATATAGTTACAGAAGAATTTTATATATAAGATATATATATATATATATATATATATATATATATATATATATATATATATATATATATATATATTATATATATATATATATATATATATAATAGCTGGCCAGGCAAACGTTGTTTAGCCATAAGAGATATTTCTAGACGATTTCTTAATATTAATATTAATAACTATAAAATATAACTAACAAATTCTGAGTGTATAAGTTCATGATATATAAGTCAAAGGAGCAGCTAACACAAATGCCGACATCGAGCCACGACGAGGCGGAGGTGGAGCAATTCTACGAGCAGATAGACGAGATGTTGTTATGGGAGATTTTAATAGAGTAGTCAGAAAGGAAACCAAGGAAAAGATTGTGGGAAGAAACGGATTGGATAGAAGAAACGACAGGGAAATTCTAATGATAACAAAAGACAGAAACAATTTTATGATAACAAACACGTGGATCACAAAACAGAAAACAATGCTGTGTTTTGGAGAAGCCCGGGAGACTTAATGAGAATATCAAAACAAAATGAGCTCTTGAGGATAATAGTAAGAAATATAGAATTGAAAGATCACTTTAAGTTCATCCTGCTCAGAGACAGATACTGCAATTATACAATCTGAAGAAAAAGAATGCCTTATACATAACGTCCTCGAAGGTAAAATAGAAGGACTGAAAGAATTCAAAATGGGATGCTGTTAATTGTTGACTTACGCGAGAAGAGAAAATACAGGAAACTTAAAGCCAAAGCACAGGACCGAGAAGCATTTAAGCAGAAGTTGGGAAAGAGTAATGCATTAGAATGAAGGAAAAAGTGCGTTTTGCGGTGCTCTCATACTATAGACATGCCTTTGGACAGACGTGTACATACTTCTATATAGCACCTGCATAACGTTATATTAGTTAAATATTATTTTCTGACATAAGCATTCAAAATCGCATTAAATATTATAAAAATTCACAATTCTTGCTACTTGTACTAGTACATATTTCTACAGTAGCATATACTAAAAACCTATTTTTTTCATCATGCAAATAAAATTTTCATTCAAGCAATAAATCCAAAGCACTGCCAAAAAATTAATAAGCACTGGCATATAGGGTAGATCGGGCACAAAATCCAATTTGATCTTGAGTTATTATACTGTATACACTAAATGAACTTAACACGTGTCAAACAAACAACGATTAAATTTTATTCAGTAAAATTTTCAATTAATTCCTAATTATTGTAATGTGTGTTTTAGCTATTTTGGTAAAATTTGTCATATTTCCCATAAAATGGGTCAATTGGGAGAGCTATCGGGCAAAAATATACAATGTCTTGTTTTTAATTTTTAAGAAATTTTACGAAATAATAGTAAAATTATTTAACTAATGTGAAATAAAAAATTTATGGGCACATTTTTTATAAAGATTAAATCGTACCCCTTTTATAGAGATTATGTAAAAAAAACTGTCAAATTTAACAAAGCATCTTATAAACAATTAAATAACGTATACTTAAAAAAATATATTGAGGTCTCATAACTAAGCAACAGTGCTCACAATCAAATAAACTAAAAACAAAAAAATGAAAAAAAAAGATATTTCTGGTGCATACATATTATTAATTATGAACATAAGTACAAATATATTCATAATATTGTATGTCACTTATAAAAACTTTTTTTTAATAAAATATCCAATGTAGTCGTTTATACTCACCATATTTATTATCTTGAATGAAAAGTGTAAACTAGTGGTGTATGGCATCATGCCTTAAGGCAAATTGCTGGAACTTTCCATACCGCAACGAAATGTTCTAGGAATATTGAATGTTTTCAAACAGATTATTATAAATACTGTAACATTGGCTAATATTTATAAGAGTTATATAAACTGAATAACAAAGTTAAAATTCTTTATTTAAAGTATATTAGAACTTTAGTCAGAATTAAAAATAAAATCTGAACTATTTTCGATATACAAAAAAAAATTCTTGAAAAGAAAATTTTTTGAAAAAAAAAATTTGGAACAATTTTTTTTGCAAAAGGAATTATTTTGTTAAAACAAGCGGAAAGTTCTTGGAATCATTAAATCGAACGCATAGTTCTTTCAAAAACTACACATTTAGCTCTGTATCTTTGAAATTTACCTCTTCTTCCAATCATTACAAATGGAACGTTTTTTAGATCATTCAAATCGGATACTCCGTTCTCTCAAAAACTCGATTTGTATTTTCTGCACTCTTTGCTACGTATCTCCGTAACGGCTGGACCTGCCTTTGCTAAAAACTAATCAGCACATCTCCCTATTAATAGGAATCGAATATTTTTTGAACCATTGAAATCGGTTGATACGCGCGCCCGAAAACGTGGTCGTAAAATTGCGGACATACAAAACACACACACATCCATTTTTTCTGAGGTATGCCAAAATGTTCGAAGTTCTCACTTAGGATTTCATCTCACGTTATCAAAACCATGAAGAATATTGGAAATAAATTTAACTATACAGAATGCAGTGAGCAAAAGAAGAAAATTAAAAAGTTTTGGATAACATTAAAAAATTGTAAATGAAAGTACTTTTTTATACTATATGTATGCATATATTCAATAATCAGGTTTTTATGATAAGGTATGCTTAAAGGACCGCCGGTAAGAAGATCTATCACCGATATCTTAAAAATAAGTAAAGTTAAAAATATTTTACCTACAATATATAAAAGTAGAGTGCAAAATTCTTGCCACGTCGTTATCATGAGGTAAAGGGCAATGTTTTTAATACTATAACAAAAGATTATTTTTTGTTGTTAGTTTTTTTGGTTGTGAGAATGTTGTTCATTTAAGGAACCCTATATTAAGATAGTTTCTAAGTGTACGTTATTTAATTGTTTTGCAATTATAATGTTATTTCAAAGTCAAATTCAACAGTTTTTTATAAAACCTTTGAAAAGCAATACGAATCAAATGTTTTTATTTTAATACATTTATTTTGTTTTTTTCATAACCTGAAATAACAATACATTATAGTGCAAAATTGATCAGTGATATAAAAGTATTTAAGCAGCAAAAAATATTTAGCATTATATCATTACTTTTAAACAATTATATAATTATGTAAAAGTAATAATACACTAATCAAACTACCCGATATAATATTAGTTCTCGAATGAAAATTGTAGTAGAAAAATTTAGAAAGCAGAAGAATTATTATTTGGTGAAAATATTTTATAATAAATGTTTTGATTTTATTACAAAGTTTACTACATTATTTTAATATAAAATTAATCCGAAAAATTAATTATTTTGTCATCAAACGAAAATAATTGAATTGAATTTAATTCTCAAGTTTTGCGTTTTTACTTTGGTCAACACAGCTAAAATTACGAGTCATTGAGTAGATCATCTGGTCAACCGAAAAATTTCACAACCCGTCATTTATTTGTGAATTTGTTAGAAAAATTATTTTATTGATATTTATTCATAAATTTTCTGGTCACCTGATGCCTAATGGACTTTTAATAGCAAAAAATTACCAGCTAATTGTTAGTAGGTCTCCGTGCTTAAAATCGTGACTTTTTATAATAATATCAACAAATATGTTTGAACTGTTTAGAAAAGCATTTCAAATAATTAATGGGATTTGACAAATCCTTAGATACATAAACAACGCACTATAGAACACATTTGTGTCGAGAATTTCGGTTTCAAAGTTGTCGGAGTCGTGGAGTTGTTAAGCGGATATAACTCCTCTCTGAAGCGGAGTCAAATCCTAACCGATCCGGATTCAGATATGATAAGCCCATCTTTAGTACGTACATATAAATTGGTGGCGGTTGGCAGTCTGGATAATCGCGAATCCGTATAACCAAGGTCCGGATAAACGAGGTTCTACTGTACATATAATACATATTTATAATATAATACATATGTGTATACTATATCACTCAGTAGGATAACTAGAAAAATCTATATTTTTGGCAAAATTCTTTTATTTATTCAATATAGTTTTCTTCAAACACGATGTACCGATTATAGCAAACTTCGAACTAATCGATACCATTTTTGTAATACGATTTGTACTTTGCCACAAAATTCAGCGATCATCTCTTCATTCGGCTAACATTTCTTTATAGAGAGCATCTTTTTGAGATCTGAGAACAGGATATGGCCGCTAGGAAACAAATCAGTGCCCTATTTATGTTTCATTTTTCACTGCTTTTATGGAGTTGTGACTTGGTGCGTTGTTCTTGGTGTAATGGTATTTTCAATCATCAACAAAGCAATGATAAATCAACACATAAAATGGCTATAAATTCATAGTTTTGAAAAACTCAGAAGTAGCTCAACTTGATCCTCTGTAACTTAAAATCTAATTGTCGTATTGCCATGGAATTTTGAAACATATCTTCTTGAAAAAAAGTTGGTGTTTCCTACAAATCATATGGATTATTACATAGTAACACCGTCTATATGCCATTCTACGGACTTTTTAAGTGACGTATTATATATACACACATATAAATAAATAAAAAATGAATATATATATATATATATATATATATATATATATATATATATATATATATATATATATATATATATATACTAGATGACCCGACAGACGTTGTCCTGCACCCACATCACGTTTTTTTAATATAATATACTAATATTTATACTGTTCAGTTAAAAATAATCATTATTGGTTTTCGAATTACTATTTACACCAATATATGAGTGATGTTGAATATAGAACTGTAAACTGTAATTGCAAATAAAATGATTATTCTCAATTCCCACAGTTAACACTTTAATTATCCATTTAACAATTTTTTAAAAATGTTCAATAAAATTGTATATTAAAAATTATACACTGCAAATTTATTTCCAATAGCTCAATTTATTTTAATGCCAAGGGTTATACAATTTTTCAGTTATACCTGTAGATGTGGATGTATAAATAAATGATTTTTTGTTTATTCACGACTAAAACATTGATTTTCCAAATTTATCATACAGAAAATCATCGTCTGCCTTTGTGATTTATGGTCATAGCATAACACACATGTTGAAAATTTTAAAAGGTATAACAAATTCAGAGAAAATTAATATATAGCATTCGCGGTATAGGAACAATATCACCTTGGATTTTTCTACCCAAAATAATTGCTTCAATAATGTTGCCTATAATTTTTATAATTACGTACAATATTTTAACTGGCTTTTAGTAATTTACGATCTAAATTAAATTTTTTTAACTAAAAATTCAATATACATTATTACTTAAGTTTATATTTGAACCGAATTAATTTATCAAATCCTGTTCACATGTGCTCTATTCAACCTACGATCAACAAAATTATTGCAGTAAATGGAGATGAAAAAAGCGTGTGTCGGAAATAGGCTAATCATTATCTTAAGTTCAGAAGTGAAAACAATTTACACTTTGTCACCACCCACCGGATTAATTGAATTATAACTATTTTAATTCTGATTTTATCAGTACTTGCAATACACTATTTTAGCGGTAATTAAATGAGCTACAACTTTCTGTATCATGAATTTTACCGTAACTTCTCTTATTTTGAAATGGCAAATGAGTGAAGGACTCGAAAGACACTCTGGTTGGACACTATGAAAATTTGTGTAACAGAAAAATAATAAAAAGCAATAATTGGTTAGTAAAAGACCTTAAATTTTCATTTGCATACCTTTATACGCATTTTTTATTTTTTTAAATAGATTTTTTTTCATGAAATCATGAGCTTTTTGGAAATCGTTTGCACTAAAGTTATGGCATTTTCTAGAATCCGTCCAGATCTCTTAAACCAAGTTGATATTGTTCCTAGAACAAATTTATAGAACACCGATTTATTAGGATTTTAATTAATATAATTTTGTTCATTACATAATTTTCGTTTAAATGAGAAATATTTGCAAAAAACGATGAAAAACGCAAAAAACAACAAATTTTCAGTAGCCAGTAACTTGAAAAGTAATTTCTTTTTTAAAAAACATTATTTTTCTCTTCTAATTAGTTCTTTTATCGATATCCGACGTTAGTTTGAAAGAGATACAATTACACCACTGAAAAAGGATGTTATTTCCCCGGGAAGTGGCAAATGATTCTAAATTATCTATACTTTCAAACTTGAGAGTAAGATTAACCCAAAATTTCATGCAAATTGGAGCACATTAAAAATATTCAGACCCAAAATGCTCCATTGTCTTGAATAAATATTTCGTATCCAATGCGAAACATATGAATTTTTGACGCAATGAAACTTCTAAATAATTGTTTGAATAAGTAAATTATTTTTGTATCGTGATTTAGTAAAGTAATACAAAACACGACTGCATTCAAAAGTTAAAAAATAATAATCTGTCAAATTGAATTAAAGGCTAAGTTTGATGTGCGATCACTGACAGACGCATGCATCACCTGTCAGATGTTGACTGTAAATCTTATATTATTATAATTCTTGGCACATCTCAGCTGCTTTTCGGCAATAATAATGTAGACATTACATTTTCCTTATTTATAATCATGAATTTATTATATTTTAATATTGCCTTAGCCTATAAGTGAATAGAAATATTTGGCAAATGATTTGAATTCTATGCTTCAAATATTTTCAAGGTGAAACAATGATAAGCGGTTTTTTCCATTTATTTCTACAATCTAACTATATTTCTAAGAATCTAATATTTCTAAAAAATTTCCCGAACAAACTTCAAGAATATTCATGAAAATCCGAATTAAAGTTTAGGAGCATTCATATATAGTTACAGAAGAATTTTATATATAAGATATATATATATATATATATATATATATATATATATAATATATATATATATATATATATATATTATATATATATATATATATATATATATATAATAGCTGGCCAGGCAAACGTTGTTTAGCCATAAGAGATATTTCTAGACGATTTCTTAATATTAATATTAATAACTATAAAATATAACTAACAAATTCTGAGTGTATAAGTTCATGATATATAAGTCAAAGGAGCAGCTAACACAAATGCCGACATCGAGCCACGACGAGGCGGAGGTGGAGCAATTCTACGAGCAGATAGACGAGATGTTGTTATGGGAGATTTTAATAGAGTAGTCAGAAAGGAAACCAAGGAAAAGATTGTGGGAAGAAACGGATTGGATAGAAGAAACGACAGGGAAATTCTAATGATAACAAAAGACAGAAACAATTTTATGATAACAAACACGTGGATCACAAAACAGAAAACAATGCTGTGTTTTGGAGAAGCCCGGGAGACTTAATGAGAATATCAAAACAAAATGAGCTCTTGAGGATAATAGTAAGAAATATAGAATTGAAAGATCACTTTAAGTTCATCCTGCTCAGAGACAGATACTGCAATTATACAATCTGAAGAAAAAGAATGCCTTATACATAACGTCCTCGAAGGTAAAATAGAAGGACTGAAAGAATTCAAAATGGGATGCTGTTAATTGTTGACTTACGCGAGAAGAGAAAATACAGGAAACTTAAAGCCAAAGCACAGGACCGAGAAGCATTTAAGCAGAAGTTGGGAAAGAGTAATGCATTAGAATGAAGGAAAAAGTGCGTTTTGCGGTGCTCTCATACTATAGACATGCCTTTGGACAGACGTGTACATACTTCTATATAGCACCTGCATAACGTTATATTAGTTAAATATTATTTTCTGACATAAGCATTCAAAATCGCATTAAATATTATAAAAATTCACAATTCTTGCTACTTGTACTAGTACATATTTCTACAGTAGCATATACTAAAAACCTATTTTTTTCATCATGCAAATAAAATTTTCATTCAAGCAATAAATCCAAAGCACTGCCAAAAAATTAATAAGCACTGGCATATAGGGTAGATCGGGCACAAAATCCAATTTGATCTTGAGTTATTATACTGTATACACTAAATGAACTTAACACGTGTCAAACAAACAACGATTAAATTTTATTCAGTAAAATTTTCAATTAATTCCTAATTATTGTAATGTGTGTTTTAGCTATTTTGGTAAAATTTGTCATATTTCCCATAAAATGGGTCAATTGGGAGAGCTATCGGGCAAAAATATACAATGTCTTGTTTTTAATTTTTAAGAAATTTTACGAAATAATAGTAAAATTATTTAACTAATGTGAAATAAAAAATTTATGGGCACATTTTTTATAAAGATTAAATCGTACCCCTTTTATAGAGATTATGTAAAAAAAACTGTTAAATTTAACAAAGCATCTTATAAACAATTAAATAACGTATACTTAAAAAAATATATTGAGGTCTCATAACTAAGCAACAGTGCTCACAATCAAATAAACTAAAAACAAAAAAATGAAAAAAAAGATATTTCTGGTGCATACATATTATTAATTATGAACATAAGTACAAATATATTCATAATATTGTATGTCACTTATAAAAACTTTTTTTTAATAAAATATCCAATGTAGTCGTTTATACTCACCATATTTATTATCTTGAATGAAAAGTGTAAACTAGTGGTGTATGGCATCATGCCTTAAGGCAAATTGCTGGAACTTTCCATACCGCAACGAAATGTTCTAGGAATATTGAATGTTTTCAAACAGATTATTATAAATACTGTAACATTGGCTAATATTTATAAGAGTTATATAAACTGAATAACAAAGTTAAAATTCTTTATTTAAAGTATATTAGAACTTTAGTCAGAATTGAAAATAAAATCTGAACTATTTTCGATATACAAAAAAAAATTCTTGAAAAGAAAATTTTTTGAAAAAAAAAATTTGGAACAATTTTTTTTGCAAAAGGAATTATTTTGTTAAAACAAGCGGAAAGTTCTTGGAATCATTAAATCGAACGCATAGTTCTTTCAAAAACTACACATTTAGCTCTGTATCTTTGAAATTTACCTCTTCTTCCAATCATTACAAATGGAACGTTTTTTAGATCATTCAAATCGGATACTCCGTTCTCTCAAAAACTCGATTTGTATTTTCTGCACTCTTTGCTACGTATCTCCGTAACGGCTGGACCTGCCTTTGCTAAAAACTAATCAGCACATCTCCCTATTAATAGGAATCGAATATTTTTTGAACCATTGAAATCGGTTGATACGCGCGCCCGAAAACGTGGTCGTAAAATTGCGGACATACAAAACACACACACACATCCATTTTTTCTGAGGTATGCCAAAATGTTCGAAGTTCTCACTTAGGATTTCATCTCACGTTATCAAAACCATGAAGAATATTGGAAATAAATTTAACTATACAGAATGCAGTGAGCAAAAGAAGAAAATTAAAAAGTTTTGGATAACATTAAAAAATTGTAAATGAAAGTACTTTTTTATACTATATGTATGCATATATTCAATAATCAGGTTTTTATGATAAGGTATGCTTAAAGGACCGCCGGTAAGAAGATCTATCACCGATATCTTAAAAATAAGTAAAGTTAAAAATATTTTACCTACAATATATAAAAGTAGAGTGCAAAATTCTTGCCACGTCGTTATCATGAGGTAAAGGGCAATGTTTTTAATACTATAACAAAAGATTATTTTTTGTTGTTAGTTTTTTTGGTTGTGAGAATGTTGTTCATTTAAGGAACCCTATATTAAGATAGTTTCTAAGTGTACGTTATTTAATTGTTTTGCAATTATAATGTTATTTCAAAGTCAAATTCAACAGTTTTTTATAAAACCTTTGAAAAGCAATACGAATCAAATGTTTTTTTTTTGGAAATATTGATAAAAAATGGTTACTGAGCAAAAATAACCGAAGTAGTTTTAGGTTAGATTATTATAATAGCTTACAAAACTCTTAAGTTCTGATTGCTTCTCAAATAATAATAAATATTACATATCAGTACCTAGCAGACTTTAGTGCATTGCGAAGAATTTTATTCCTTCTTATTATTATCATTATATATATATGAATATATTATTATCAATAATAATAATAATAATAATAATAATAATGATAATAATAATAATAATAATAATAATAATGGTAATAATAATATTATTATTATTATTAATAATAATAATTATTATTATTATTGTTATTATTATTATCATTATTATTATATTTATTAGTATTTTTATTGTTGTTGTTGTTATCCTGATTTTTGCTGTAATTTAATTACTAATACCGTCTTTGTTATCATTCTTACTTTGATCCTATACATTTACTTCAATTATACATAATAGACTGAAAAAAATGACAAAAAAGACAATTATTAAACTTCAATGGCTTAATTAAAATAAAAAGTATTTTGTACATCAAAGAAACAAAGATTTTTAAATTTATCATCAGTAAAAAAATTGATATAACCAGGTAATTATAAGATTTGTTGTTTAGTATAGAAACTATAAATATAAGAGAAAAATTGACAGAACAGCAACACTTAACAACAAAAAGATAATAAAAGATAGTGGAGGTAATAAAGATAGAAACTAGATAATAATTAGAAAAATATATGAAAAATATTTACATATAAATAAATACACACACATATATATATATATATATATATATATATATATATATATATGCCTACACATTCACATGAATACATATATGCATATGTATACAAAAATACATTCATACACATATATGCATCCATACGCACACGCTTGGATTCTGTACTATGTATACTGAATTCTGTGTAAATTGCAAGAAGAAAATCACAATTATTTGATATTTCAATATATAAAGGTAAGTTTTGTCCATTAGTCTTACAATTACGGCCAAAGAGAAGTAACATTAATTTCATGTTTTACACCTCGATCAGCGCCAGGGTGCGATTCGGCTCTCGTGAAACTTATTAATTGCGGATGTTGACAGCGAATTAATTAATTTTCCAGTACAAAACTACTTGTTGCTTATAAATGATTTTGAATTGAAAAGCCAGATACATAAAGCCATAGACGATATTAATTATTTTTTATGCTTCTCATTGCATCAATTTTAAATGACCGCAATACGAACAATACGTACTTTAAAAACCAATCAAGCAAATATTTTCATTTAACCGCGATCTGCACGTTCAATTACATGAATTTGTATACTTTTTTAACCAAAATAAAAATAAATCGAGATGAATAATGATTTGTGGTACAAATAAATACAGTAATATTTTACTAATTACTCCCTTTCACGCAATAAATAGCACAGAAACCAGGTCAGTTTTGATTTGAAGCAAAAATCCAAGCGGGTAGTTAATATTATTATTATTATATTTTGCAGTTAAACCAATATTATTGTAAGATTCTAGACAACAAAGGTTTATACAGAACCTATTATTTATTGATTAATACAATTATTGATATAAAATGTTATATCCGGAAAGTTTTCCGGAATTACTTAAAATTACAAATTACTATTTATAGAACTTGATTTATTTACTATATAATAATAAATTTATAATTATATTTATGAACATAAAATTTCAAAGAGAATTAGTAAGGTAAAGTTGTATAAAATCTTTTGCATTTATTACTGATACGTTTTCCAATACATAGTTATTATTATGTATATTATATTAGTAGATTTTACATTTTATAACATTACTTTAAACAAACATGTCAGAAATGACTCTAAATTGTTCAGTAAATTCAATATATTGAATTTATATATATATATATATATATATATATATATATATATATATATATATATTAATGAGTTATAAAATTAAGGAATATAACACAAGAAAATTTGCATTTTACTATCACTATAAATTTTTAAATGTTGTATACTATATAAAATGGATTAATTGCTTATGTTAATAATTTTTCTTTTTTTGACAGAAATAAAAATTTATTCAATATATACAGTGTAAAATACAGTGAATTATATGTGGGTTTGTCTACCCTGGGGGTATTTTACCCAAAAGTTTATGGTTTTACAATATTGTCTATATTTGTATTTGTACAATATTTTATTCATTATTTCGCAAGGACAGAAAAAGGAGACAATTTTTGTCACCTAAAAAAAATCCTTCATTCATTGTTTTATGACTTATGTATTCACTGCGGGCTCGATCAGGTAGTTAGGCATGGCATAATTCCCGTACCAGATCATTTCTGATGTGTACTGGCCTAACGCGCGGATGGTACTATTATCGTGATCCCTACACTTTCGGTAAAAATTCTCGGTGAGCTTTTTTATGTGTTCGAGTATGGTCGGTATGTCCGTCTGTTCGTGTAAATATTTCGTTGAATAGTAGTGTCTCGTTAGTGGGTCCCTTGATTTGTCTAGTACCAATCTCTGTTGGTTTTGGTTGTCGCGTTCCATGCCGGAGCGGCGTATGTCAGTAACGGTCTTATGAGTGTCAAGTAAAGTGTCCGCTTGTTCTTCACGCTTAGCGGGCTGTTGTGGTTCAAAAGAGGTCTCAGTAGATTCATCATCCCGTAAGCCTGTCCAATTTTTGTATTCGTATGTTTTGTGAAGCTGAGTCTATCAGCTTCATGGCCCATTACCTTTAGTTTCGTCAAGTCAGTAAGTGTAATGGACCATCGACTTTTTGTAAAGAAAATTGCTTCTGTTTTAGAAGGATTAATTTTAATTTGCCATTTTTCCGTGTAATCAGTCAGGGCGTCTATATGTCTTTGTATTTTTGTAGTCAGTAGCGTTGGTGATCGTGATGATCTGTAAATGGCAGTGTCGTCAGCAAATGTCAGCAGTGTTGTGTCGGCGTCAGTGGGCATGTCGTGGATGTAGACGTTAAACAAGTACGGTCCCAGGATTGAGCCCTGCGGCACTCCCGCTGTCACTTGTTTAATCGTCGAGGGTGTGTTTTCTACTTGTACTGTAAAATTACGGTGAGGTAAGAATGGAGTAGTTTTGTGATGTATGGTGGAAAGTTAAGCGTTATAAATTTATGTATTAGTCCGTCCATCCAGATGGTGTCGAAGGCCTTCTCGAAATCGAGCAGCACCAATCCGGTATGGTTTCGTCTATTGAAGTTGAGTACAGTGTTTTCTATTAGCTGTGTGAGTGGGTGTAACGTAGAGTGCTGTTCCTTGAAGCCGTACTGTGTGTCTGGTATAATCTTGTTTCGTCTAATGTGTCTGTTGATGCGTTTGAGCAGTATCTTTTCGGTAACTTTGCTCATTGTATTGAGGAGGCTGATTGGTCTGTAATTTTGCGGAGAGTCTGGCTGTTTCCTCGGCTTCAGGATAGGAAATATAGTTGATGTTTTCCATGAAGCAGGAAAGTGACCTTTGGCCATTATACGGTTAATCAGTCGCGTTATCAGTATGTATGCGTTTGTTGGTAGTTGTTTCAGTATTATATTTTGTAGTCCGTTCGGTCCGGGTGCTTTCCTGTTCGGTAGTTTTCTGATTGTAGATTTTATTTCAGAAACTGTGGCAGGGTCTATTCGTAGGTCTTTGTCGTTAAATTGTTCAGTAAAATTTTGAATAGAATTGCGTACGTCTCGTCTTAAGTCTGCGTTGGACATGTCGGCGTTTTGTTTGTGTATGTTTTCAAAGTTTGTGGCCAGAATTTCTGCTTTGTCTGCTGGTGTCGTGGCGTAGTTGTTGTCAGATAGTTTGAGTGGAGGGATAGGTGTTGTTTTCCTGGTCAGACTTTTGGCTGTTTGCCAAACTTTGTGCGGGTCAGTGTTGATGGTTTCTAATTTTTTAGTCCAAGTGTCGTTCCGGTGCTCACGTATCTCATTATAAATAATTTTTGTCAGTCTGTTTACGTGTTCCTTTAGTAGTCTGTCACCAGTACGTTGCCACAGTTTCTTAATATTGTTTTTTAATTTAATTTTAACTAATATATGTTGGGGTAGTGTGTCAAATGTGGATGTATTTGCGTGTCGCAGCGGTATTGTGTGTTGGATGGTGTCTGTGATCGTCCGTGTCAGATGTGTCACAGCCTCCTCTATGTCTGTATTGGTCTCTATGGGTATCGTGTGTCGTATATTGTCTGTGATAATGTCTCTAAAAAGTGGCCAGTTGGCTCTGGAATAATCCAAAATGTTGCGTTCTGGAGTATTGTCGACGTCGAGTCTGTCAGAGATAGTCATAAAAACAGGGTAATGGTCAGAGTTGAAAAGTGTTCTAGTTATGGGTTCGGATGTTATGTGAAGATTTTTTGTCAAGGCCAGGTCGATCGTGCTGTAATGGTGTGTCTGTACGGTGGCGTATCTGGTCGGCGTGTCAGGATAGTGTAGTTGTGCGTCCGTGTAGTTGTGTTCCGTCAGATATTTGTAGAGTCGGGTTCCGTTCGCGTTGTTGTAGTTGCAGTTCCAGGATGTATGTTGCGCGTTGAAGTCTCCTGCCATTAAGACGTGTGTATTTGAGTCAAGTAGGTTTTGTAGGTCCGTCAGTTGCAGTCCGCTTGCAGGGATGTAAATCGATATTATAGTCACTTTTTGACCCTCTTTGTATACATTAATAGTTGTTATTTCAGAACAGCCTGCTGTCAGGTTTGGCACTTGCTCGTGTCTGATATTAGACTTGATCAATATTGCATCCGCGTGAGTTTGTCGGTCTGTCGTTCCTGTATACTTTGTAGTTGTTGATGTAAAGTCTGTCCGTAGGTTTAAGGTGTGTCTCGTTAATTAGTACAATGTCCAAGTCATATTTTGTTATGGTCTGTTTCAGTTCGTCTACGTTGTTTTTGAGTCCGTTGCAGTTGAAGTACATTATGTGTATGTCGCGTGCGTGATTTATAGGCATGCCGTTAAAAAGTTAAGTATGGTTGTGTATTTGTCATTGTAAGTCATATTTGTGTTCAATGTCTTTGTCAGTTTATAAAGCTCACTGAAAATTTGTCTTACCTCGGGATCCGCGAATAACTTCCTGATCTCACCCATAACAGTAAATAGTCCCTCTGGTGTACTCAGGTCTGGATCGGATTGGCTGGTGGTAGGCCGGATTCGTGAGGATGCTGGCCGGATCGGTTCTGGTGCTGGCTGGATTTTTGGCGATGGATACTGGGAGGCCGGTGGTGTTCGTGGTGATGATGGTACCGGGAGTTTAGGAAACGCTGATCTGTTGTTATGGCCATCGTTGGTCGGTTTTAAAGCTGACGAGAAGCTCCTCGTCAGCGGCGCAGGTGTTGGCGCTGGCCTGTATGTTTGGTGTCTCTTTTGCGCATCTTTATCCCTTTTTGCTCTATAGTTAATTAGAGCTGGGCATTGTGAGTAGTTAGCCGGGTGGTTTTCTTGGCAGTTCACGCATTTCGGGTCCTCGGTTGGTGGCTTCGTGCATACTCCCGGTGGGTGCACGTTCGTGCATTTTATGCATCTATACCGCATGTCGCACGTGTACGAGGTGTGGCCGAAGTTTAGACACTTGTGGCACTGGATGGTCTTGTTTAGTGGCCTGTAGCTTTCCCATTTGAATATATGCCCTTCTATATTATTTATTTCTTTCAGTTTGACCATCTCTTGTTCCTTATCTAGAAGGACAGTATATAGGGAGTTTGCGCTGACTGCCGTCCGATTCCTTCTTCTTAATTTGGACTACCTGTTTTACCTTAATGCCCTTGGCTTTCAGCTCTTCTAGAACCACCGTTTCAGTCATGTCTGGATTTAGGCCAGTTATAGTAATTTTCTTAGGGATGTCGTGCTGCATAGTATAGGTGTAAAATTGAAAATCACAATCTCTTAGTATGCTTTTTAATTTTTCGTGATCTGCAATCGTATCGGCGAAAATTTTGTGTAATTGAGGTTTTAAGTATTGGGTCCTGAATAATATTTTCGTTGTATCTTTGATATATTTAATAACTTTTAAATCCAGCTGGCCTTTGACGATGATAGGTGGAATCTTTGGCTCTGGTACGGTGGTGTTCTTGGGTGCTGAATGCCCCGTTTTCGATGTAGATGGCTTCAGAGTGTTAACAGTCTGGTTTCCTATCACATTGTCTGCGTTGTTTTGCCTTAACCGCTTCTTGCGTTTTACTACCCGGTACTCGTCTATCTCCCGATCCGTGTCCATTTCACTCCGGTCCGATAATGCCTGGTACTTGTTCTTCAAAACGGTGCTCGTCAAGACGTCCATGTCTTGTGACATTTTCTAGGCTCCCGCCCGGGAATTCTGGTGATTTTATTCGATGTCCACTGAATTTATTAAAATATGAAAAACTGTACTGATTTTAGAGGAAGATCGATATAGACGATCGGCCAGATCGATCGGATTCTAAGTATCGGTCTTGTATTGCGTCTTTTGTAAACAAAGCGCAAATTTGTCAGGGGCTTGCTCCGCTTCCGACGCTAAATTATAAGGTGAACGTGCCTTTTGCTACTTTCATTCCAAATTCTGGGTCGGAATTGGTAATGGATTGAAAGTCAGCACATTTGAAAGTGTTATTCAAAATTTTCTAAAACCAGTACAGTATTTTATATTTTAATAAATTCAGTGGACATCGTAAGAGAATCGCCAGAATTTCCGGGCGGGAGCCTCGGGAAATGTCGCAAGACATGATGGACGTCTTGACGAGCACCGTCCTAAAAAACAAGTACCAGGCATTATCGGACCGGAGTGAAATGGACACGGATCGAGAGATAGACGAGTACCGGACAGTCAAACGCAAGAAGCGGTTGAGGCAAAACAACGCAGACAATGTGATAGGAAACCAGACTGTTAACACTCTGAAGCCATCTGCATCGAAAACGGGGAATTTAGCACCCAAGAACACCACCGTAACAGATCCAAAGATTCCACCTATCATCGTCAAAGGCCAGCTGGATTTAAAAGTGATCAAATATATCAAAGATACGACGAAAATAATATTCAGGACCCAATATTTAAAACCCCAATTACACAAAATTTTCGCCGATACGATTGCAGATCACGAAAAATTAAAAAGCATACTAAGGGATTGTGATTTTCAATTTTACACCTATACTATGCAGCACGACATCCCTAAGAAAATCACTATCACTGGCCTAAATCCAGACATGACTGAAACGGTGGTTCTAGAAGAGCTGAAAGCCAAGGGCATTAAGGTAAAGCAGGTGGTCCAAATTAAGAAGAAGGAATCGGACGGCAGTCAGCGCAAACTCCCTATATATATTGTCCTTCTAGATAAGGAACAAGAGATGGCCAAACTAAAGGAAATAAACAATATAGAAGGGCATATATTCAAATGGGAGAGTTACAGGCCACTAAATAAGACTATACAGTGCCACAAGTGCCTGAACTTCGGCCATACCTCGTTCACGTGCGACATGCGGTATAGGTGCATAAAATGCACGAACGTGCACCCACCGGGAGTGTGCACGAAGCCACCAACCGAGGACCCGAAATGCGTGAACTGCCAAGAGAACCACCCGGCTAACTACTCACAATGCCCAGCTCTAATTAACTATAGAGCAAAAAGGGATAAAGATGCGCAAAAGAGACACCAAACATACAGGCCAGCGCCAACACCCGCGCCGCTGACGAGGAGCTTCTCGTCAGCTTTAAAACCCACCAACGATGGCCATAACAACAGATCTGCGTTTCCTGAACTCCCGGTACCATCATCACCACGAATACAGCCGGCCTCCCAGTATCCATCGCCGAAGATCCAGCCAGCACCAGAACCGATCCGGCCAGCATCCTCACGAATCCGGCCTACCACCAGCCAGTCCGATCCAGACCTGAGTACACCGGAGGGACTATTTACTGTTATGGGCGAGATCAGGAAGTTATTCGCGGATCCCGAGGTAAGACAAATTTTCAGTGAGCTTTATAAACTGACAAAGACATTGAACACAAATATGACTTACAATGACAAATACACAACCATACTTAACTTTTTAATGGCATGCCCATAAAGCATGCACGCGACATACACATAATGTACTTCAACTCCAACGGACTCAAAAACAACGTAAGCGAACTGAAACATACTATAACAAAATATGACTTGGACATTGTACTAATTAACGAGACACACCTGAAACCTACGGACAGACTTTACATCAACAACTACAAAGTATACAGGAACGACAGACCGACAAATTCACGCGGATGGGGAGGCACTGCAATATTGATCAAGTCTAATATCAGACACGAGCAAGTGCCAAACCTGACAGCGGGCGGTTCTGAAATAACAACTATTAATGTATACAAAAGGGGTCAAAAAGTGACTATAATATCGATTTACATCCCGGCAAGCGGACTGCAACTGACGGACCTACAAAACCTACTTGACTCAAACACACACGTCTTAATGGCAGGAGACTTCAACGCGCAACATACATCTTGGAACTGCAACTACAACAACGCGAACGGAATCCGACTCTACGAATATCTGACCGAACACAACACCACGGACGCACAACTACACTATCCTGACACGCCGACCAGATACGCTACAGTACAGACACACCATCACAGCACAATCGATCTGGCCTTGACAAAAAATCTTCACATAACATCCGAACCGATAACTAGAACTCTTTTCAACTCTGACCACAACCCTGTTTTTATGACTATCTCTGACAGACTCGACGTCGACAATACTCCGGAACGCAACATTTTAGATTATTCGAGAGCCAACTGGCCACTTTTTAGAGACATTATTACAGACAATATACGACATACGATACCCATAGAGACCAATACAGACATAGAGGAGGCTGTGACACATCTGACACGGACGATCACGGACACCATCCAACACACAATACCGCTGCGACACGCAATTTCATCCGCATTTGACACACTACCCGAACGAATATTAGTAAAAATTAAATTAAAGAACAATATAAAGAAAATGTGGCAACGTACTGGTGACAGACTACTAAAGGAACACGTAAACAGACTGACAAAAATTATTCATAATGAGATACGTGAGCACCGGAATGACACTTGGACTAAAAAACTAGAAACCATCAACACTGACCCGCACAAAGTTTGGCAAACAGCCAAAAGACTGACGAGGAAAACAACACCTATCCCGCCACTCAAACTACCTGACAACAACTACGCCACGACACCAGCAGACAAAGCAGAAATTTTAGCAACACACTTTGAAAACATACACAGACAAAACGCCGACATGTCCAACGCAGACTTAAGACGAGACGTACGCAATTCTATTCAAAATTTTACTGAACAATTTAACGACAAAGACCTACGAATAGACCCTGCCACAGTTTCAGAAATAAAGTTGACAATCAGAAAACTACCGAACAGGAAAGCACCCGGACCGGACGGACTACAAAATATAATACTGAAACAACTACCAACGAACGCATACATACTAATTACACGACTGATCAACCGCATAATGGCCAAAGGCCACTTTCCTGCTTCATGGAAAACATCAACTATATTTCCTATCCTGAAGCCGAGGAAACAGCCAGACTCTCCGCAAAATTACAGACCAATCAGCCTCCTCAATACAATGAGCAAAGTAACTGAAAAGATACTGCTCAAACGCATCAACAGACATATCAGACGAAACAAGATTATACCAGACACACAGTACGGCTTTAAGGAACAGCACTCTACGTTACATCCACTGACACAACTAATAGAAAACACTGTACTCAACTTCAATAGACGAAACCATACCGGATTGGTATTGCTCGATTTCGAGAAGGCTTTTGACACCATCTGGATGGACGGACTGATACACAAATTCATAACCCTTAACTTTCCACCATACATCACAAAACTACTCCATTCTTACCTCGCAGACCGTAATTTCACAGTTCAAGTAGACAACACACCCTCGACGATTAAACAAGTGACGGCGGGAGTACCGCAGGGCTCGATCCTGGGACCGTCCTTGTTTAACGTCTACATCCACGACATGCCCACTGACGCCGACACAACACTGTTGACATTTGCTGACGACACTGCCATTTACAGATCATCACGTTCACCTACGCTACTGACTACAAAAATACAGAGACATATAGACGCCCTGACTGATTACACGGAAAAATGGCAAATTAAAATCAATCCTTCTAAAACAGAAGCAATTTTCTTTACAAAAAGCCGTTGGTCCATTACACTTACTGACTTGACGAAACTAAAGGTAATGGGCCATGAAGCTGAGTGGTCCAAGGAAGTCAAATACCTTGGCGTAACCTTGGACTATAGACTCAGCTTCACAAAACATACGAATACAAAAATTGGACAGGCTTACGGGATGATGAATCTACTGAGACCTCTTTTGAACCACAACAGCCCGCTAAGCGTGAAAAACAAGCGGACACTTTACTTGACACTCATAAGACCGTTACTGACATACGCCGCTCCGGCATGGAACGCGACAACCAAGACCAACAGACGGAGACTACAAATAGCACAGAACAAAGCACTGCGACTGGTACTAGACAAATCAAGGAACCCACTGACGAGACACTACTACCCAACGAAATATTTACACGAACAGACGGACATACCGACCATACTCGAACACATAAAAAAGCTCACCGAGAATTTTTACCGAAAGTGTAGGGATCACGATAATAGTACCATCCGCGCGTTAGGCCAGTACACATCAGAAATGATCTGGTACGGGAACTATGCCATGCCTAACTACCTGATCGAGCCCGCAGTGAATACATAAGCCATAAAACAATGAATGAAGGATTTTTTTAGGTGACAAAAATCGTCTCCTTTTTTTGTCTTGCGAAATAATGAATAAAATATTGTACAAATACAAATATATAGACATATTGTAAAACCACAAACTTTTGGGTAAAAATACCCCCAGGTAGAAAACCCAACATATAATTCACTGTATTTTAC
>NW_020538040.1:120792112-120843259 GCF_003426905.1 Ctenocephalides felis
AAATGATTCTAAATTATCTATACTTTCAAACTTGAGAGTAAGATTAACCCAAAATTTCATGCAAATTGGAGCACATTAAAAATATTCAGACCAAAAATGCTCCATTGTCTTGAATAAATATTTCGTACCAAGCGAAACATATGAATTTTTGACCGCATGAAACTTCTAAATAATTGTTTGAATAAGTAAAATTATTTTGTATCGTGATTAGTAAAGTAATACAAAACACGACTGCATTCAAAAGTTAAAAAATAATAATCTGTCAAATTGAATTAAAGGCTAAGTTTGATGTGCGATCACTGACAGACGCATGCATCACCTGTCAGATGTTGACTGTAAATCTTATATTATTATAATTCTTGGCACATCTCAGCTGCTTTTCGGCAATATAATGTAGACATTACATTTTCCTTATTATAATCATGAATTATTATATTTTAATATTGCCTTAGCCTATAAGTGAATAGAAAATTTGGCAAATGATTTGAATTCTATGCTTCAATATTTTCAAGGTGAAACAATGATATAAGCGGTTTTTTCCATTATTTCTACATCTAACTATATTTCTAAGAATCTAATATTTCTAAAAAATTCCCGAACAAACTTCAAGAATATTCATGAAAATCCGAATTAAAGTTTAGGAGCATTCATATATAGTTACAGAAGAAGAATTTTATATATAAGATTATATAATATATATATATATATATATATATATATAATATATATATATATATTATATATATATTATATATATATATATTATATTATATATATAATAGCTGGCCAGGCAAACGTTGTTTAGCCATAAGAGATATTTCTAGACGATTTCTTAATATTAATATTAATAACTATAAAATATAACTAACAAATTCTGAGTGTATAAGTTCATGATATATAAGTCAAAGGAGCAGCTAACACAAATGCCGACATCGAGCCACGACGAGGCGGAGGTGGAGCAATTCTACGAGCAGATAGACGAGATGTTGTTATGGGAGATTTTAATATAGAGTAGTCAGAAAGGAAACCAAGGAAAAGATTGTGGGAAGAAACGGATTGGATAGAAGAAGAAACAGGGAAATTCTAATGATAAAACAAAAGACAGAAAACAATTTTATGATAACAAACACGTGGATCACAAAACAGAAAACAATGCTGTGTTTTGGAGAAGCCCGGGAGACTTAATGAGAATATCAAAACAAAATGAGCTCTTGAGGATAATAGTAAGAAATATAGAATTGAAAGATCACTTTAAGTTCATCCTGCTCAGAGACAGATACTTCAATTATACAATCTGAAGAAAAAGAATGCCTTATACATAACGTCCTCGAAGGTAAAATAGAGGACTGACTGAAGAATTCAAAATGGGATGCTGTTAATTGTTGACTTACGCGAGAAGAGAAAATACAGGAAACTTAAAGCCAAAGCACAGGACCGAGAAGCATTAAGCAGAAGTTGGGAAAGAGTAATGCATTAGAATGAAGAAAAAAGTGCGTTTTGCGGTGCTCTCATACTATAGACATGCCTTTGGACAGACGTGTACATACTTCTATATAGCACCTGCATAACGTTATATTAGTTAAATATTATTTTCTGACATAAGCATTCAAAATCGCATTAAATATTATAAAAATTCACAATTCTTGCTACTTGTACTAGTACATATTTCTACAGTAGCATATCTAAAAACCTATTTTTTCATCATGCAAATAAAATTTTCATTCAAGCAATAAATCCAAAGCACTGCCAAAAATTAATAAGCACTGGCATATAGGGTAGATCGGGCACAAAATCCAATTTGATCTTGAGTTATTATACTGTATACACTAAATGAACTTAACACGTGTCAAACAAACAACGATTAAATTTTATTCAGTAAAATTTTCAATTAATTCCTAATTATTGTAATGTGTGTTTTAGCTATTTTGGTAAAATTTGTCATATTTCCCATAAAATGGGTCAATTGGGAGAGCTATCGGGCAAAAATATACAATGTCTTGTTTTTAATTTTAAGAAATTTTACGAAATAATAGTAAAATTATTAACTAATGTGAAATAAAAAATTTATGGGCACATTTTTATAAAGATTAAATCCTACCCCTTTTATAGAGATTATGTAAAAAAAACTGTTAAATTTAACAAAGCATCTTATAAACAATTAAATAACGTATACTTAAAAAAATATATTGAGGTCTCATAACTAAGCAACAGTGCTCACAATCAAATAAACTAAAAACAAAAAAATGAAAAAAAAGATATTTCTGGTGCATACATATTATTAATTATGAACATAAGTACAAATATATTCATAATATTGTATGTCACTTATAAAAACTTTTTTTTAATAAAATATCCAATGTAGTCGTTATACTCACCATATTTATTATCTTGAATGAAAAGTGTAAACTAGTGGTGTATGGCATCATGCCTTAAGGCAAATTGCTGGAACTTTCCATACCGCAACGAAATGTTCTAGGAATATTGAATGTTTTCAAACAGATTATTATAAATACTGTAACATTGGCTAATATTTATAAGAGTTATATAAACTGAATAACAAAGTTAAAATTCTTTATTTAAAGTATATTAGAACTTTAGTCAGAATTGAAAATAAAATCTGAACTATTTTCGATATACAAAAAAAAATTCTTGAAAAGAAAATTTTTGAAAAAAAAAATTTGGAACAATTTTTTTGCAAAAGGAATTATTTTGTTAAAACAAGCGGAAAGTTCTTGGAATCATTAAATCGAACGCATAGTTCTTTCAAAAACTACACATTTAGCTCTGTATCTTTGAAATTTACCTCTTCTTCCAATCATTACAAATGGAACGTTTTTTAGATCATTCAAATCGGATACTCCGTTCTCTCAAAACTCGATTTGTATTTTCTGCACTCTTTGCTACGTATCTCCGTAACGGCTGGACCTGCCTTTGCTAAAAACTAATCAGCACATCTCCCTATTAATAGGAATCGAATATTTTTTGAACCATTGAAATCGGTTGATACGCGCGCCCGAAAACGTGGTCGTAAAATTGCGGACATACAAAACACACACACACATCCATTTTTTCTGAGGTATGCCAAAATGTTCGAAGTTCTCACTTAGGATTTCATCTCACGTTATCAAAACCATGAAGAATATTGGAAATAAATTTAACTATACAGAATGCAGTGAGCAAAAGAAGAAAATTAAAAAGTTTTGGATAACATTAAAAAATTGTAAATGAAAGTACTTTTTATACTATATGTATGCATATATTCAATAATCAGGTTTTTATGATAAGGTATGCTTAAAGGACCGCCGGTAAGAAGATCTATCACCGATATCTTAAAAATAAGTAAAGTTAAAAATATTTTACCTACAATATATAAAAGTAGAGTGCAAAATTCTTGCCACGTCGTTATCATGAGGTAAAGGGCAATGTTTTTAATACTATAACAAAAGATTATTTTTGTTGTTAGTTTTTTTGGTTGTGAGAATGTTGTTCATTTAAGGAACCCTATATTAAGATAGTTTCTAAGTGTACGTTATTTAATTGTTTTGCAATTATAATGTTATTTCAAAGTCAAATTCAACAGTTTTTTATAAAACCTTTGAAAAGCAATACGAATCAAATGTTTTTTTTTTTGGAAATATTGATAAAAAATGGTTACTGAGCAAAAATAACCGAAGTAGTTTTAGGTTAGATTATTATAATAGCTTACAAAACTCTTAAGTTCTGATTGCTTCTCAAATAATAATAAATATTACATATCAGTACCTAGCAGACTTTAGTGCATTGCGAAGAATTTTATTCCTTCTTATTATTATCATTATATATATGAATATATTATCAATAATAATAATAATAATAATAATAATAATGATATAATAATAATAATAATAATAATAATGGTAATAATAAATTATTATTATTTAATAATAATAATATTATTATTATTGTTATTATTATTATCATATTATTATATTTATTAGTATTTTTATTGTTGTTGTTGTTATCCTGATTTTTGCTGTAATTTAATTACTAATACCGTCTTGTTATCATTCTTACTTTGATCTATACATTTACTTCAATTATACATAATAGACTGAAAAAATGACAAAAAAGACAATTATTAAACTTCAATGGCTTAATTAAAATAAAAAGTATTTTGTACATCAAGAAACAAAGATTTTTAAATTTATCATCAGTAAAAAAATTGATATAACCAGGTAATTATAAGATTTGTTGTTTAGTATAGAAACTATAAATATAAGAGAAAAATTGACAGAACAGCAACACTTAACAACAAAAAGATAATAAAAGATAGTGGAGGTAATAAAGATAGAAACTAGATAATAATTAGAAAAATATATGAAAAATATATACATATAAATAAATAACACACACATTATATATATATATATATATATATATAATATATATATATATGCCTACACATTCACATGAATACATATATGCATATGTATACAAAAATACATTCATACACATATTGCATCCATACGCACACGCTTGGATTCTGTACTATGTATACTGAATTCTGTGTAAATTGCAAGAAGAAAATCACAATTATTTGATATTTCAATATATAAAGGTAAGTTTTGTCCATTAGTCTTACAATTACGGCCAAAGAGAAGTAACATTAATTTCATGTTTTACACCTCGATCAGCGCCAGGGTGCGATTCGGCTCTCGTGAAACTTATTAATTGCGGATGTTGACAGCGAATTAATTAATTTTCCAGTACAAAACTACTTGTTGCTTATAAATGATTTTGAATTGAAAAGCCAGATACATAAAGCCATAGACGATATTAATTATTTTTTATGCTTCTCATTGCATCAATTTTAAATGACCGCAATACGAACAATACGTACTTTAAAAACCAATCAAGCAATATTTTCATTTAACCGCGATCTGCACGTTCAATTACATGAATTTGTATACTTTTTAACCAAAATAAAAATAAATCGAGATGAATAATGATTTGTGGTACAAATAAATACAGTAATATTTTACTAATTACTCCCTTTCACGCAATAAATAGCACAGAAACCAGGTCAGTTTTGATTTGAAGCAAAAATCCAGCGGGTAGTTAATATTATTATTATATTTTTGCAGTTAAACCATATTATTGTAAGATTCTAGACAACAAAGGTTTATACAGAACCTATTATTTATTGATTAATACAATTATTGATATAAAATGTTATATCCGGAAAGTTTTCCGGAATTACTTAAAATTACAAATTACTATTTATAGAACTTGATTTATTTACTATATAATAATAAATTTATAATTATATTTATGAACATAAAATTTCAAAGAGAATTAGTAAGGTAAAGTTGTATAAAATCTTTTGCATTTATTACTGATACGTTTTCCAATACATAGTTATTATTATGTATATTATATTAGTAGATTTTACATTTTATAACATTACTTTAAACAAACATGTCAGAAATGACTCTAAATTGTTCAGTAAATTCAATATATTGAATTTATATATATATATATATATATATATATATATATATATATATATATATATTAATGAGTTATAAAATTAAGGAATAAACACAAGAAATTTGCATTTTACTATCACTATAAATTTTTAAATGTTGTATACTATATAAAATGGATTAATGCTTATGTAATAATTTTTCTTTTTTTGACAGAAATAAAAATTTATTCAATATATACAGTGTAAAATACAGTGAATTATATGTGGGTTTGTCTACCCTGGGGGTATTTTACCCAAAGTTTATGGTTTTACAATATTGTCTATATTTGTATTTGTACAATATTTTATTCATTATTTCGCAAGGACAGAAAAAGGAGACAATTTTTGTCACCTAAAAAAAAATCCTTCATTCATTGTTTTATGACTTATGTATTCACTGCGGGCTCGATCAGGTAGTTAGGCATGGCATAATTCCCGTACCAGATCATTTCTGATGTGTACTGGCCTAACGCGCGGATGGTACTATTATCGTGATCCCTACACTTTCGGTAAAAATTCTCGGTGAGCTTTTTTATGTGTTCGAGTATGGTCGGTATGTCCGTCTGTTCGTGTAAATATTTCGTTGAATAGTAGTGTCTCGTTAGTGGGTCCCTTGATTTGTCTAGTACCAATCTCTGTTGGTTTTGGTTGTCGCGTTCCATGCCGGAGCGGCGTATGTCAGTAACGGTCTTATGAGTGTCAAGTAAAGTGTCCGCTTGTTCTTCACGCTTAGCGGGCTGTTGTGGTTCAAAAGAGGTCTCAGTAGATTCATCATCCCGTAAGCCTGTCCAATTTTTGTATTCGTATGTTTTGTGAAGCTGAGTCTATCAGCTTCATGGCCCATTACCTTTAGTTTCGTCAAGTCAGTAAGTGTAATGGACCATCGACTTTTTGTAAAGAAAATTGCTTCTGTTTTAGAAGGATTAATTTTAATTTGCCATTTTTCCGTGTAATCAGTCAGGGCGTCTATATGTCTTTGTATTTTTGTAGTCAGTAGCGTTGGTGATCGTATGATCTGTAAATGGCAGTGTCGTCAGCAAATGTCAGCAGTGTTGTGTCGGCGTCAGTGGGCATGTCGTGGATGTAGACGTTAAACAAGTACGGTCCCAGGATTGAGCCCTGCGGCACTCCCGCTGTCACTTGTTTAATCGTCGAGGGTGTGTTTTCTACTTGTACTGTAAAATTACGGTGAGGTAAGAATGGAGTAGTTTTGTGATGTATGGTGGAAAGTTAAGCGTTATAAATTTATGTATTAGTCCGTCCATCCAGATGGTGTCGAAGGCCTTCTCGAAATCGAGCAGCACCAATCCGGTATGGTTTCGTCTATTGAAGTTGAGTACAGTGTTTTCTATTAGCTGTGTGAGTGGGTGTAACGTAGAGTGCTGTTCCTTGAAGCCGTACTGTGTGTCTGGTATAATCTTGTTTCGTCTAATGTGTCTGTTGATGCGTTTGAGCAGTATCTTTTCGGTAACTTTGCTCATTGTATTGAGGAGGCTGATTGGTCTGTAATTTTGCGGAGAGTCTGGCTGTTTCCTCGGCTTCAGGATAGGAAATATAGTTGATGTTTTCCATGAAGCAGGAAAGTGACCTTTGGCCATTATACGGTTAATCAGTCGCGTTATCAGTATGTATGCGTTTGTTGGTAGTTGTTTCAGTATTATATTTTGTAGTCCGTTCGGTCCGGGTGCTTTCCTGTTCGGTAGTTTTCTGATTGTAGATTTTATTTCAGAAACTGTGGCAGGGTCTATTCGTAGGTCTTTGTCGTTAAATTGTTCAGTAAAATTTTGAATAGAATTGCGTACGTCTCGTCTTAAGTCTGCGTTGGACATGTCGGCGTTTTGTTTGTGTATGTTTTCAAAGTTTGTGGCCAGAATTTCTGCTTTGTCTGCTGGTGTCGTGGCGTAGTTGTTGTCAGTAGTTTGAGTGGAGGGATAGGTGTTGTTTTCCTGGTCAGACTTTTGGCTGTTTGCCAAACTTTGTGCGGGTCAGTGTTGATGGTTTCTAATTTTTTAGTCCAAGTGTCGTTCCGGTGCTCACGTATCTCATTATAAATAATTTTTGTCAGTCTGTTTACGTGTTCCTTTAGTAGTCTGTCACCAGTACGTTGCCACAGTTTCTTAATATTGTTTTTTAATTTAATTTTAACTAATATATGTTGGGGTAGTGTGTCAAATGTGGATGTATTTGCGTGTCGCAGCGGTATTGTGTGTTGGATGGTGTCTGTGATCGTCCGTGTCAGATGTGTCACAGCCTCCTCTATGTCTGTATTGGTCTCTATGGGTATCGTGTGTCGTATATTGTCTGTGATAATGTCTCTAAAAAGTGGCCAGTTGGCTCTGGAATAATCCAAAATGTTGCGTTCTGGAGTATTGTCGACGTCGAGTCTGTCAGAGATAGTCATAAAAACAGGGTTATGGTCAGAGTTGAAAAGTGTTCTAGTTATGGGTTCGGATGTTATGTGAAGATTTTTTGTCAAGGCCAGGTCGATCGTGCTGTAATGGTGTGTCTGTACGGTGGCGTATCTGGTCGGCGTGTCAGGATAGTGTAGTTGTGCGTCCGTGTAGTTGTGTTCCGTCAGATATTTGTAGAGTCGGGTTCCGTTCGCGTTGTTGTAGTTGCAGTTCCAGGATGTATGTTGCGCGTTGAAGTCTCCTGCCATTAAGACGTGTGTATTTGAGTCAAGTAGGTTTTGTAGGTCCGTCAGTTGCAGTCCGCTTGCAGGGATGTAAATCGATATTATAGTCACTTTTTGACCCTCTTTGTATACATTAATAGTTGTTATTTCAGAACAGCCTGCTGTCAGGTTTGGCACTTGCTCGTGTCTGATATTAGACTTGATCAATATTGCATCCGCGTGAGTTTGTCGGTCTGTCGTTCCTGTATACTTTGTAGTTGTTGATGTAAAGTCTGTCCGTAGGTTTAAGGTGTGTCTCGTTAATTAGTACAATGTCCAAGTCATATTTTGTTATGGTCTGTTTCAGTTCGTCTACGTTGTTTTTGAGTCCGTTGCAGTTGAAGTACATTATGTGTATGTCGCGTGCGTGATTTATAGGCATGCCGTTAAAAAGTTAAGTATGGTTGTGTATTTGTCATTGTAAGTCATATTTGTGTTCAATGTCTTTGTCAGTTTATAAAGCTCACTGAAAATTTGTCTTACCTCGGGATCCGCGAATAACTTCCTGATCTCACCCATAACAGTAAATAGTCCCTCTGGTGTACTCAGGTCTGGATCGGATTGGCTGGTGGTAGGCCGGATTCGTGAGGATGCTGGCCGGATCGGTTCTGGTGCTGGCTGGATTTTTGGCGATGGATACTGGGAGGCCGGTGGTGTTCGTGGTGATGATGGTACCGGGAGTTTAGGAAACGCTGATCTGTTGTTATGGCCATCGTTGGTCGGTTTTAAAGCTGACGAGAAGCTCCTCGTCAGCGGCGCAGGTGTTGGCGCTGGCCTGTATGTTTGGTGTCTCTTTTGCGCATCTTTATCCCTTTTTGCTCTATAGTTAATTAGAGCTGGGCATTGTGAGTAGTTAGCCGGGTGGTTTTCTTGGCAGTTCACGCATTTCGGGTCCTCGGTTGGTGGCTTCGTGCATACTCCCGGTGGGTGCACGTTCGTGCATTTTATGCATCTATACCGCATGTCGCACGTGTACGAGGTGTGGCCGAAGTTTAGACACTTGTGGCACTGGATGGTCTTGTTTAGTGGCCTGTAGCTTTCCCATTTGAATATATGCCCTTCTATATTATTTATTTCTTTCAGTTTGACCATCTCTTGTTCCTTATCTAGAAGGACAGTATATAGGGAGTTTGCGCTGACTGCCGTCCGATTCCTTCTTCTTAATTTGGACTACCTGTTTTACCTTAATGCCCTTGGCTTTCAGCTCTTCTAGAACCACCGTTTCAGTCATGTCTGGATTTAGGCCAGTTATAGTAATTTTCTTAGGGATGTCGTGCTGCATAGTATAGGTGTAAAATTGAAAATCACAATCTCTTAGTATGCTTTTTAATTTTTCGTGATCTGCAATCGTATCGGCGAAAATTTTGTGTAATTGAGGTTTTAAGTATTGGGTCCTGAATAATATTTTCGTTGTATCTTTGATATATTTAATAACTTTTAAATCCAGCTGGCCTTTGACGATGATAGGTGGAATCTTTGGCTCTGGTACGGTGGTGTTCTTGGGTGCTGAATGCCCCGTTTTCGATGTAGATGGCTTCAGAGTGTTAACAGTCTGGTTTCCTATCACATTGTCTGCGTTGTTTTGCCTTAACCGCTTCTTGCGTTTTACTACCCGGTACTCGTCTATCTCCCGATCCGTGTCCATTTCACTCCGGTCCGATAATGCCTGGTACTTGTTCTTCAAAACGGTGCTCGTCAAGACGTCCATGTCTTGTGACATTTTTCTAGGCTCCCGCCCGGGAATTCTGGTGATTTTATTCGATGTCCACTGAATTTATTAAAATATGAAAAACTGTACTGATTTTAGAGGAAGATCGATATAGACGATCGGCCAGATCGATCGGATTCTAAGTATCGGTCTTGTATTGCGTCTTTTGTAAACAAAGCGCAAATTTGTCAGGGGCTTGCTCCGCTTCCGACGCTAAATTATAAGGTGAACGTGCCTTTTGCTACTTTCATTCCAAATTCTGGGTCGGAATTGGTAATGGATTGAAAGTCAGCACATTTGAAAGTGTTATTCAAAATTTTCTAAAACCAGTACAGTATTTTATATTTTAATAAATTCAGTGGACATCGTAAGAGAATCGCCAGAATTTCCGGGCGGGAGCCTCGGGAAATGTCGCAAGACATGATGGACGTCTTGACGAGCACCGTCCTAAAAAACAAGTACCAGGCATTATCGGACCGGAGTGAAATGGACACGGATCGAGAGATAGACGAGTACCGGACAGTCAAACGCAAGAAGCGGTTGAGGCAAAACAACGCAGACAATGTGATAGGAAACCAGACTGTTAACACTCTGAAGCCATCTGCATCGAAAACGGGGAATTTAGCACCCAAGAACACCACCGTAACAGATCCAAAGATTCCACCTATCATCGTCAAAGGCCAGCTGGATTTAAAAGTGATCAAATATATCAAAGATACGACGAAAATAATATTCAGGACCCAATATTTAAAACCCCAATTACACAAAATTTTCGCCGATACGATTGCAGATCACGAAAAATTAAAAAGCATACTAAGGGATTGTGATTTTCAATTTTACACCTATACTATGCAGCACGACATCCCTAAGAAAATCACTATCACTGGCCTAAATCCAGACATGACTGAAACGGTGGTTCTAGAAGAGCTGAAAGCCAAGGGCATTAAGGTAAAGCAGGTGGTCCAAATTAAGAAGAAGGAATCGGACGGCAGTCAGCGCAAACTCCCTATATATATTGTCCTTCTAGATAAGGAACAAGAGATGGCCAAACTAAAGGAAATAAACAATATAGAAGGGCATATATTCAAATGGGAGAGTTACAGGCCACTAAATAAGACTATACAGTGCCACAAGTGCCTGAACTTCGGCCATACCTCGTTCACGTGCGACATGCGGTATAGGTGCATAAAATGCACGAACGTGCACCCACCGGGAGTGTGCACGAAGCCACCAACCGAGGACCCGAAATGCGTGAACTGCCAAGAGAACCACCCGGCTAACTACTCACAATGCCCAGCTCTAATTAACTATAGAGCAAAAAGGGATAAAGATGCGCAAAAGAGACACCAAACATACAGGCCAGCGCCAACACCCGCGCCGCTGACGAGGAGCTTCTCGTCAGCTTTAAAACCCACCAACGATGGCCATAACAACAGATCTGCGTTTCCTGAACTCCCGGTACCATCATCACCACGAATACAGCCGGCCTCCCAGTATCCATCGCCGAAGATCCAGCCAGCACCAGAACCGATCCGGCCAGCATCCTCACGAATCCGGCCTACCACCAGCCAGTCCGATCCAGACCTGAGTACACCGGAGGGACTATTTACTGTTATGGGCGAGATCAGGAAGTTATTCGCGGATCCCGAGGTAAGACAAATTTTCAGTGAGCTTTATAAACTGACAAAGACATTGAACACAAATATGACTTACAATGACAAATACACAACCATACTTAACTTTTTAACGGCATGCCTATAAATCACGCACGCGACATACACATAATGTACTTCAACTGCAACGGACTCAAAAACAACGTAGACGAACTGAAACAGACCATAACAAAATATGACTTGGACATTGTACTAATTAACGAGACACACCTTAAACCTACGGACAGACTTTACATCAACAACTACAAAGTATACAGGAACGACAGACCGACAAACTCACGCGGATGCAATATTGATCAAGTCTAATATCAGACACGAGCAAGTGCCAAACCTGACAGCAGGCTGTTCTGAAATAACAACTATTAATGTATACAAAGAGGGTCAAAAAGTGACTATAATATCGATTTACATCCCTGCAAGCGGACTGCAACTGACGGACCTACAAAACCTACTTGACTCAAACACACACGTCTTAATGGCAGGAGACTTCAACGCGCAACATACATCTTGGAACTGCAACTACAACAACGCGAACGGAATCCGACTCTACGAATATCTGACCGAACACAACACCACGAACGCACAACTACACTATCCTGACACGCCGACCAGATACGCCACCGTACAGACACACCATCACAGCACAATCGATCTGGCCTTGACAAAAAATCTTCACATAACATCCGAACCCATAACTAGAACACTTTTCAACTCTGACCACAACCCTGTTTTTATGACTATCTCTGACAGACTCGACGTCGACAATACTCCAGAACGCAACATTTTAGATTATTCGAGAGCCAACTGGCCACTTTTTAGAGACATTATTACAGACAATATACGACATACGATACCCATAGAGACCAATACAGACATAGAGGAGGCTGTGACACATCTGACACGGACGATCACGGACACCATCCAACACACAATACCGCTGCGACACGCAAATACATCCACATTTGACACACTACCCGAACGAATATTAGTAAAAATTAAATTAAAGAACAATATAAAGAAACTGTGGCAACGTACTGGTGACAGACTACTAAAGGAACACGTAAACAGACTGACAAAAATTATTCATAATGAGATACGTGAGCACCGGAATGACACTTGGACTAAAAAACTAGAAACCATCAACACTGACCCGCACAAAGTTTGGCAAACAGCCAAAAGACTGACGAGGAAAACAACACCTATCCCGCCACTCAAACTACCTGACAACAACTACGCCACGACACCAGCAGACAAAGCAGAAATTTTAGCAACACACTTTGAAAACATACACAGACAAAACGCCGACATGTCCAACGCAGACTTAAGACGAGACGTACGCAATTCTATTCAAAATTTTACTGAACAATTTAACGACAAAGACCTACGAATAGACCCTGCCACAGTTTCAGAAATAAAGTTGACAATCAGAAAACTACCGAACAGGAAAGCACCCGGACCGGACGGACTACAAAATATAATACTGAAACAACTACCAACGAACGCATACATACTACTTACACGACTGGTTAATAGTATAATGGCTAAAGGTCACTTTCCTGCTTCATGGAAAACATCAACTATATTTCCTATCCTGAAGCCGAGGAAACAGCCAGACTCTCCGCAAAATTACAGACCAATCAGCCTCCTCAATACAATGAGCAAAGTAACTGAAAAGATACTGCTCAAACGCATCAACAGACACATCAGACGAAACAAGATTATACCAGACACACAGTACGGCTTTAAGGAACAGCACTCTACGTTACATCCACTGACACAACTAATAGAAAACACTGTACTCAACTTCAATAGACGAAACCATACCGGATTGGTATTGCTCGATTTCGAGAAGGCTTTTGACACCATCTGGATGGACGGACTGATACACAAATTCATAACCCTTAACTTTCCACCATACATCACAAAACTACTCCATTCTTACCTCGCAGACCGTAATTTCACAGTTCAAGTAGACAACACACCCTCGACGATTAAACAAGTGACGGCGGGAGTACCGCAGGGCTCGATCCTGGGACCGTCCTTGTTTAACGTCTACATCCACGACATGCCCACTGACGCCGACACAACACTGTTGACATTTGCTGACGACACTGCCATTTACAGATCATCACGTTCACCTACGCTACTGACTACAAAAATACAGAGACATATAGACGCCCTGACTGATTACACGGAAAAATGGCAAATTAAAATCAATCCTTCTAAAACAGAAGCAATTTTCTTTACAAAAAGCCGTTGGTCCATTACACTTACTGACTTGACGAAACTAAAGGTAATGGGCCATGAAGCTGAGTGGTCCAAGGAAGTCAAATACCTTGGCGTAACCTTGGACTATAGACTCAGCTTCACAAAACATACGAATACAAAAATTGGACAGGCTTACGGGATGATGAATCTACTGAGACCTCTTTTGAACCACAACAGCCCGCTAAGCGTGAAAAACAAGCGGACACTTTACTTGACACTCATAAGACCGTTACTGACATACGCCGCTCCGGCATGGAACGCGACAACCAAGACCAACAGACGGAGACTACAAATAGCACAGAACAAAGCACTGCGACTGGTACTAGACAAATCAAGGAACCCACTGACGAGACACTACTACCCAACGAAATATTTACACGAACAGACGGACATACCGACCATACTCGAACACATAAAAAAGCTCACCGAGAATTTTTACCGAAAGTGTAGGGATCACGATAATAGTACCATCCGCGCGTTAGGCCAGTACACATCAGAAATGATCTGGTACGGGAACTATGCCATGCCTAACTACCTGATCGAGCCCGCAGTGAATACATAAGCCATAAAACAATGAATGAAGGATTTTTTTTAGGTGACAAAAATCGTCTCCTTTTTTTGTCCTTGCGAAATAATGAATAAAATATTGTACAAATACAAATATATAGACAATATTGTAAAACCACAAACTTTTGGGTAAAATACCCCCAGGGTAGACAAACCCACATATAATTCACTGTATTTTACACTGTATATATTGAATAAATTTTTATTTCTGTCTGTTCTGTCTGTCTGTCTGTCATTTCACTCCGGTCCGATAATGCCTGGTACTTGTTCTTCAAAACGGTGCTCGTCAAGACGTCCATGTCTTGTGACATTTTCCTAGGCTCCCGCCCGGGAATTCTGGTGATTTTATTCGATGTCCACTGAATTTATTAAAATATGAAAAACTGTACTGATTTTAGAGGAAGATCGATATAGACGATCGGCCAGATCGATCGGATTCTAAGTATCGGTCTTGTATTGCGTCTTTTGTAAACAAAGCGCAAATTTGTCAGGGGCTTGCTCCGCTTCCGACGCTAAATTATAAGGTGAACGTGCCTTTTGCTACTTTCATTCCAAATTCTGGGTCGGAATTGGTAATGGATTGAAAGTCAGCACATTTGAAAGTGTTATTCAAAATTTTCTAAAACCAGTACAGTATTTTATATTTTAATAAATTCAGTGGACATCGTAAGAGAATCGCCAGAATTTCCGGGCGGGAGCCTCGGGAAATGTCGCAAGACATGATGGACGTCTTGACGAGCACCGTCCTAAAAAACAAGTACCAGGCATTATCGGACCGGAGTGAAATGGACACGGATCGAGAGATAGACGAGTACCGGACAGTCAAACGCAAGAAGCGGTTGAGGCAAAACAACGCAGACAATGTGATAGGAAACCAGACTGTTAACACTCTGAAGCCATCTGCATCGAAAACGGGGAATTTAGCACCCAAGAACACCACCGTAACAGATCCAAAGATTCCACCTATCATCGTCAAAGGCCAGCTGGATTTAAAAGTGATCAAATATATCAAAGATACGACGAAAATAATATTCAGGACCCAATATTTAAAGCCACAATTGCACAAAATATATGCCGATACGATTGCAGAACATGAAAAACTGAAAACCATACTAAGGGATTGTGATTTCCAATTTTACACCTATACTATGCAGCATGACATCCCTAAGAAAATCACTATAACTGGCCTAAATCCAGATATGACTGAAACGGTGGTTCTTGAAGAACTGAAAACCAAGGGCATTAAAGTAAAGCAGGTGGTCCAAATTAAGAAGAAGGAATCGGACGGCAGTCAGCGCAAACTCCCTATATATATTGTCCTTCTAGATAAGGAACAAGAGATGGCCAAACTGAAGGAAATAAATAATATAGAAGGACATATATTTAAATGGAAGAGTTACAGGCCACTAAATAAGACTATACAGTGCCACAAGTGCCTGAACTTCGGCCATACCTCGTACACGTGCGACATGCGTTACCGGTGCATTAAATGCACGAACGTGCACCCACCAGGAGTGTGCACGAAGCCATCAACGGAGGAACCGAAATGCGTGAACTGCCAAGAAAACCACCCGGCTAACTATTCTAAATGCCCAGCTCTAATCAACTATAGAGCAAAAAGAGACAAAGATGCGCTTAAGAAAAATCCAGCATACAAGCCAGCGCCAACACCTGCGCCGCTGACGAGGAGCTTCTCGTCAGCTTTAAAACCCACCAACGATGGCCATAACAACAGATCTGCGTTTCCTGAACTCCCGGTACCATCATCACCACGTATACCGCCGGCCTCCCAGTATCCATCGCCAAAGATCCAGCCAACACCAGAACCGATCCGGCCAGCATCCTCACGAATCCGGCCTACCACCAGCCAGTCCGATCCAGACCTGAGTACACCAGAGGGACTATTTACTGTTATGGGTGAGATCAGGAAGTTATTCGCGAATCCCGAGGTAAGACAAATTTTCAGTGAGCTTTATAAACTGACAAAGACATTGAACACAAATATGACTTACAATGACAAATACACAACCATACTTAACTTTTTAACGACATGCCCATAAATCATACGCGCAACATACACATAATGTACTTCAACTCCAACGGACTCAAAAACAACGTAAGCAAACTGAAACAGACTATAACAAAATATGACTTGGACATTGTACTAATTAACGAGACACACCTGAAACCTACGGACAGACTTTACATCAACAACTACAAAGTATACAGGAACACGACAAATTCACGCGGATGGGGAGGCACTGCAATATTGATCAAGTCTAATATCAGACACGAGCAAGTGCCAAACCTGACAGCGGGCGGTTCTGAAATAACAACTATTAATGTATACAAAAGGGGTCAAAAAGTGACTATAATATCGATTTACATCCCGGCAAGCGGACTGCAACTGACGGACCTACAAAACCTACTTGACTCAAACACACACGTCTTAATGGCAGGAGACTTTAACGCGCAACACACATCACGGAACTGCAACTACAACAACGCGAACGGAATCCGACTCTACGAATATCTGACGGAACACAACACCACGGACGCACAACTACACTATCCTGACACGCCGACCAGATACGCTACCGTACAGACACACCATCACAGCACAATCGATCTGGCCTTGACAAAAAACCTTCACATAACATCCGAACCCATAACTAGAACACTTTTCAACTCTGATCATAACCCTGTTTTTATGACTATCTCTGACAGACTCGACGTCGACAATACTCCAGAACGCAACATTTTGGATTATTCCAGAGCCAACTGGCCACTTTTTAGAGAAATTATTACAGACAATATACGACACACGATACCCATAGAGACCAATACAGACATAGAGGAGGCTGTGACACATCTGACACGGACGATCACAGACACCATCCAACACACAATACCGCTGCGACACGCAAATACATCCACATTTGACACGCTTCCTCAACAAATATTAGTAAAAATTAAATTAAAGAACAATATAAAGAAACTGTGGCAACGTACTGGTGACAGACTACTAAAGGAACACGTAAACAGACTGACAAAAATTATTTATAATGAGATACGCGAGCACCGGAGCGACACTTGGACTAAAAGATTAGAGAAAATCAACACTGACCCGAACAAAGTTTGGCAAACAGCCAAAAGTTTGACCAGGAAAACAACACCTATCCCTCCACTCAAACTACCTGACAACAACTATGCCACGACACCAGCAGACAAAGCTGAAATTTTGGCCACAAACTTTGAAAACATACACAAACAAAACGCCGACATGTCCAACGCAGACTTAAGACGAGACGTACGCAATTCTATTCAAAATTTTACTGAACAATTTAACGACAAAGACTTACAAATAGACCCTGCCACAGTTTCTGAAATAAAATCTACGATCAGAAAACTACCCAACAGGAAAGCACCCGGACCGGACGGACTACAAAATATTATACTGAAACAACTACCAACAAACGCATACATACTACTTACACGACTGGTTAATAGTATAATGGCTAAAGGTCACTTTCCTGCTTCATGGAAAACATCAACCATATTTCCTATTCTGAAACCGAGGAAACAGCCAGACTCTCCGCAAAATTACAGACCAATCAGCCTCCTCAATACAATGAGCAAAGTCACCGAAAAGATTCTGCTCAAACGCATCAACAGACACATCAGACGAAACAAGATTATACCAGACACACAGTACGGCTTTAAGGAACAGCACTCTACGTTACATCCACTGACACAACTAATAGAAAACACTGTACTCAACTTCAATAGACGAAACCATACCGGATTGGTGTTGCTCGATTTTGAGAAGGCTTTTGACACCATCTGGATGGACGGACTGATACACAAATTCATAACCCTTAACTTTCCACCATACATCACAAAACTACTCCATTCTTACCTTGCAGACCGTAATTTCACAGTTCAAGTAGACAACACACCCTCGACGATTAAACAAGTGACAGCGGGAGTGCCGCAGGGCTCGATCCTGGGACCGTCCTTGTTTAACGTCTACATCCACGACATGCCCACTGACGCCGACACAACGCTACTGACATTTGCTGACGACACTGCCATTTACAGATCATCACGATCACCAACTCTACTGACTACAAAAATACAAAGACATATAGACGCCCTGACTGATTACACGGAAAAATGGCAAATTAAAATTAATCCTTCTAAAACAGAAGCAATTTTCTTTACAAAAAGCCGTTGGTCCATTACACTTACTGACTTGACGAAACTAAAGGTAATGGGCCATGAAGCTGAGTGGTCCAAGGAAGTCAAATACCTTGGCGTAACCTTGGACTATAGACTCAGCTTCACAAAACATACGAATACAAAAATTGGACAGGCTTACGGGATGATGAATCTACTGAGACCCCTTTTGAACCACAACAGCCCGCTAAGCGTGAAAAACAAGCGGACACTTTACTTGACACTCATAAGACCGTTACTGACATACGCCACTCCGGCATGGAACGCGACAACCAAGACCAACAGACGGAGACTACAAATAGCACAGAACAAAGCACTGAGACTAGTACTCGACAAATCAAGAGACCCACTGACGAGACACTACTACCCAACAAAATATTTACACGAACAGACAGACATACCGACTATACTGGAACACATAAAAAAGCTCACTGAAAATTTCTACCGGAAATGTAGGGATCACGATAACAGTACATTCCGAGCATTAGGCCAATACACTTCAGAAATGATTTGGTACGGGAAGTATGCCATGCCTAACTACCTGATCGAGCCCGAAGTAAATACATAAGCCATAAAACACTGACAATAGAATATTTTTTTTTAGGAGAAAAACTTTTCTCCTTTTTTTTGTTCTTGTGGAATAATAATAATAAAATACTGTATAAATATAATGTAATATAAAACTATACATTTTTGGGTAGAATACCTAAAGGTAGAAAAACCCACATTTAATTCAATGTATGTACCGAAATAATGAATAAATTTTTTCTGTCTGTCTGTCTGTCTGTCTGTCTACTGATTTTAGAAAAATTTGAATAACACTTTCAAATGTGCTGACTTTCAATCCATTACCAATTCCGATCCAGAATTTGGAATGAAAGTAGCAAAAGGCGTTCACCTTATAATTTTGTGTCGGAAGCGGAGCAAGCCCCTGACAAATTTGCGCTTTGTTTAGAAAAGACGCAATATAAGACCGATACTTTTTTCGATCTATCAGTTCGCGATCTGAATCTTGATCAGTCTCTTAGTATGAGTCGATCGCGATCGTGTCGATCTGTTAATAAATTAAAACGTAATATCAGTAGGGTAGGGCAGGGCTAGTTGAGCATAGGGGCAAGTTGAGCAATCAAAATATCTCGAAAACTATTCACCGTCCGTTTAGGCATTATATGGTGGAAAAATAGGGGTTTGGGAGAAATAGACATCCCGCGATCGCTAGTAGCCGCTGGACAAATGAGTGAGACTCACGGGCGTTTTGTTTATTTTGAGACCAAAAAGTAAAAAAGTCATTCATCACGAATTTTCGTCTAGTTTAGTCAAATGTTATTTATTTTTAACCAGGTAAATTTTATTCTTCCATACAATTATAGTACTTTTAATATGCACAGAGATTCTGGGTATAATTCTTACGATTTTTTTATAAACTCACTTTTATTTTGAAATTCCGAGTTGGGGCTAGTTGAGCATAGTTGCTAAACTTGTTCTGTCACTAAGACAATTACCATTTACTTCCAGAAATTAATTATTATTTGTAAGATTTAAGCTAAGTCTATGAGTAATGATATAAAGAAATAATGATTTTAACAAAAATGCTGAATATAATGGTAAAATAATTCTAAGTTAATTAATCGTTAATTATTCAAAGCAAATTACTATAAGTTTTGTTTTCTCTGTCAATAAATATTATAAATATAGAACTGGTTATCAAAAACTTATTTTATTTCATCACTAATCGACATTGAACCTATAATTTCATTATACTTTCTTAGTGCTCAACTTGCCCCACCCATGGGGTACATTGAGCATACTTGACTTTTTGCATTTAAACAGCTGTAGCTCTTAAATTATACTCATTACCAAAAAGTAGTATTAACACTTTTGTTAAGCGATAAACAACAAATCCATTAAGACGTATAGCAATTTATTGAGACTTTTCATTGAGGAGCTACATCCGTTTAAGTAAAAATTTGCTCAACTAGCCCCGCCCTACCCTACGTATTACAACGTATTACAAATATTATAATTTAGTATAAATTATAAATATTATAATTTAGTTTTAATAAAATCTATAATCACATTAAATATTACACAAATTTTTAGCGTTTTATTTAGGTTATCGATATAGAAATATAATCATAGGCAAAAAATGCTACGAAAAATACATAGACTCAGTTATAGTTATAGAATCACTGTAGTAATTTACCTCGTAGGTAATTAGTATAAAATGTCAATTTATTTGTTTACTTTTCTAGGTCTGTACGTGTCAAGTTCAGGGATCGTTTCAGATCCAGGGATGGAGTTAGGTCAAAAAAGTGTTGATTATTGATGAAACGAGTATGCAGGCTTTGCACTATGTACATAACGTTCCGGAGTGTTCTGGTGTATCGCATTCCAACTTGCTCACGCGCCGGTTTATCGAGCTGCCGGCGATGCGGCACGCCCACTTTTCGTGTCAAGCCGTCAAGTGTGGGCCGGTCGAGTGTCCTATGCAACCCTCCGACCGAGGCACTAGATTTTCGGGGAAGCATACAGATCGATCCCAAAATCGATTGTTCGATTGTCATCTACAACGGTTTCTAACATTACGTTACTGGAGAAGAAGGCAAAATAGTTTTCAGACCCTAGACCTTATAATATTATTCGTATTTACTATTTACTCAAGCAATATTAGTGTAGCAATAACAATTTTAGTATATTTGTGTAATGCAATAATAAGAAAAACTAGTGGGGCGCTTGGCATCGTGCCTTAAGGCAAATTGCTGGGACTTCCCGTAACGTAATTAAACATTAAAAAAATGAAAATATTCAATAATTGTTTTGAATAATTTCAAATAGATTATTTAATATAAATACATACCGTAAACTTACAAGTGTTTTTTAAATTAGGCGACGAGCGTATTTTACAGACAAATTTGTGTATGTTTGTGAGAAATTTGTTTTTTTTTTTTTAAATTTTAATTCTTTTGATAATTTAGATATTTTTTCAAAATATTGAATTTGTTTTAAGAAGTTTGAAATTTTTTGGTATTATAAAAAAATCGTTTTTCTCGGTTGATAAACGAAACGAAAAAACGGATTCAAATCGGTCAATGGCTGTTTCCGAAATCATCGACGAAACTTTGTATCCACACACACACACACACATACACCCATTTTTTCTAAGGTTAAAATATTCAGAAACCTTTGAAACCTAAAGATATATAAAAAAAATATTTTCGATTTTTTTACGATTACTATAACTTACCCTACGGGAAGTTAATAATATTATTTTATTAAATAATTTATATAAGAACGTACTAACGTTATTAACAATATATTCAACTAGTATCAAGTGGCATCATAAAGCAAGTTGCATGAACGAGTCAAAATGTGTAATTATTGACTTAATCAATCGAAATCGAGATTCAACTACTTAGATAAAATTTTCAATTTTCGGTTTATTTCGAAAATGAAGTTTTTGCTATTAATTAAATCTAAACATTTCGATTTTTAATTGATTTTTTTCAAACACGTTTAAATTACATATCTGTAATTATATTAATTATATTAAACATACATGTGCTTGTATGTCCTAAAATTGTACCTTATTTTTCTAAATTTTAATGAAGTGACAGTGTTTGACACTTTTGAGTATAGTATTTTTTCAAATTTTGATGAATTTTTAAAATTAAACTACTTGACGTACGACCATACAATTTTAATATGTTCTTAAGGAAAATGATATCTATCAACATAAAAAGTTTTACCAAAAAAATTTTACAGCAAATAATTACAGAGGAACGGCTCGACCGATTTTTGTCCAAAAATAATCTGCACGAATCCCAAATAATATCTTTCGAATAGTTTTTGAATTTTTAACATTGATTCAGAATTTTTAACTAAAACGTGGACGGAAAAATTTTCACCTTGCTGCTAATTACAAAGGAACAAGCCTTATCGAATGGTTTTTAAATTTTTGTAATCGACTAAACAGTTTTTGAGAAAACTTTGATCAAAGGTATAATTTTAACAAACGTCAAAAAACGCTACTGATTTTTTCAAGTTTTGATGAATTTTTAAAATTAAACGGCTCATCGTAGAGCCATAATAATTTAGTATGTTTCTATGATATGCATAGCAAAAAAAGTTTCATAAACAATTTTGATTTTTTTTTAACAGTTCACATTCAACAAAAACACATTCCAGTGGATTTTGACCAAAAACTAATCAGTATCTTTTGCAACCAATATTTTTCGAACAGTTTTTGATTTTCTGTTTACAAAGAAACGGCTTTCTGGTAGTCGCGCAAAACTTACAAACGCAAGTCTTTATCGAGTTACATCGAACGGTTTTAAATTCTTTAAATCAGCCCAGCCGTTTTTAAGAAAACGTCGACTAAAGCTCAAAAACCTGTTCACACACACACACATACTTTTTACAAATTTTTATTTCAAAATTTTTTCCATGCTCTTTCCATACAAAGTTTGATTGAATTGCGCTCTATCTAAACGTTAATATTAAGAGCTAAAACTTTCAGAGAATTGTTTTTTGTCAATTTGGAACCATTTGAGCCCCTAGGAGCAAGAAAATTCAAAAATGACCAATTTTAGGACCACCCTAATATGTATATACATATATGTATATACTAGATGACCCGACAGACGTTGTCCTGTACCCAATTCTGCATTTTTTCAATATCCTGTACTAATATTTACCGTTCAGTTAAAATTAATATTTATTGTTTTTCGAATTACTATTTACATCAATAAATGAGTGACTGTAGAGCTGCTTAAAATAAAATGATGATTCTCAATTCCTACAGTTAACACTTTAATTACCCCTTTAACAAATATTGAAATATGTTCAATAAAATTATATAATAAAAATTAAACACTGCAATTTAAACCACAAATTTATTTCCAATAGCTCAATTTATTTTAATGTCAAGGGTTATACAATTTTTTAGTCATACTTGTAGGTGCGGATGTAAAAATGAATGATTTTTTGTTTATTCACGACTAAAAATTGACTTTCCAAATGTATCACACAAAAAATCATCGCCTGCCTTTGTGATTTATAGCATAATTTACACGTGTTGAAAATTGAAGTCTTTTAAAGGGTATAACAAATCCAGAAAGAATTAATAAATAGCATTCCCGGTAAAGGACAATATCACATTGTTTTTTTCTACCCAAAATAATGGCTTCAATAATGTTGCCTATAATTTTTATATATTTGTACCATATTTCAACTGGCTTTTAGTAATTTTTATATCTAAATTACATTTTTCTCACTAATAAATTTATATACATTATTACTTAAGTTTATATTTGAAGTGAATTAATTTGTCAAATCCTGTTCACATGTGCTCTATTCATCCTACGATCAACAAAATTGCAGTAAATGGAGAGGAAAAAACCGTGTGTCGGAAATAGGCTAATCTTAATCTTAAGTTCAGAAGTAAAAACAATTTGCACTCCGTCACCACCCATCGGATTAATTGAATTATAACTCTTTTAATTCTGATTTTATCAATACTTGATACTTGCAATACACTATTCTAAAGGTAATTAAATGAGCTACAACTTTCTCTATCATAAATTTTACCGTAACTTCTCTTATTTTGAAATGGCAAAGGATTGAAGGACTCGAAAGACACTCTGGTTGTACACTATCAATATTTGTCAGTAAATTAAGTATCAATTAATTGGTCAGTAAAAGACCTTGAATTTTCATTTATATACCTTTATACGTATCTTTTATTTTTTTTCATGAAATCATGAGCTTTTTGGAAATCCTTTGCACTGGTATTTTCTAGAACCCGTCAAAATCTCTTAAACCAAGTTGATTCCAGAAGGAATACGATTATTTTTAATTTTGGTGGAAATGGCACTCAAAAACTATTTGCTTTAAACGAAAAAAATATTGTATGCGTCTTTTATCTGCATGATAGCTCACTCATCTTACACGCAGAAATACTAATTTTAAAACTTATTTTGAGTACTATAAAACCCCATTTTTATATCTAGCCTAGTATTGTTCCTAGAACAATTTATAGAACACCGATTTATTAGGATTTTGATTGAAATAATTTTGTTCATTACATGATTTTCGTTTAAATGTATATTTTTAGAAATAATTGCAAAAAACGATGAAAAACGCAAAAAACTACAAATTTTCAGTAGCCAGTAACTTGAAAAGTAATTTCTTTTTTGAAAAACATTATTAAACATTTTTCTATTCTAATTAGTTCTTTTATCGATATCCGACGTTAGTTTGAAAGAGATACAATTGAGCCACTGAAAAGAGATGTCATCCCCCGGGAAGTGGCAAATGATTCTAAATTATTTTTATTTTTAAACTTGAGAGTAAGATGAACCTAATTCCAAAATTTCTTGCAAATTGAAGCACATTAAAAATATTCAGACCCAAAATGCTCCATTGTCTTGAGTAAATATTTCGTATCCAATGCCAAACATATGAATTTTAGACACAATGAAACTTCTAAATAATTGTTTGAATAAATAAATTATTTTTGTATCTTGATTTAGTAAAGTAAGGCAAAACACGACTGCATTTAAAAGTTAAAAAATAATAATCAGTCAAAGTGAATTGTAGGCTAAGTTTTATGCGCGAGACGCATGCGCAGACTGCATCATCTGTCAGATGTTGACTGTATTTTATACTAAATCTTATATTATTTTAATTTTCATCACATCTCAGCTTCTTTTTGGCAATAATAAGGTAGACATTACATTTTCTTTATTTTTAATCATGAATTTATTATATTTTAATATTGCCTTAGCCTATAAGTGAATAGAAATGTTTGGCAAATGACAGTTGTCATTTGTTTTTAATGTCAAACCATGCCTTAAATATTTTAAAGGTCAAACAATGATAAGCGGTTTTTTGTATTTTTTTCCATTTATTTCTACAATCTAACTATATTTCTATGAATCAAAACATTTTAGAAAATTTCCCGAACAAACTTCAGGAAGATTCATGAAATTCCGAATTATAGTTTAGGAGGATTAATGAAACTTACATTGTTACAGAAGAATTTTATATATAAGATATATATATATATATATATATATATATATATATTGCTCAAATTTTAGCTAAATACGCGTTATCCATGTTCAAAGTCACTCAGAAGTTGAGTGGTAATGTTCATGATTATGTAACGTACAATAAAAGCGTTTAGAGGTCAAATTTTTTTATGTTTGAGACTTTTCACCAAACTATGAACTATAAACTAATTTGGAGTTAAATGTAGTTTTCAAATTCCCCATTAAAAATAGAAAAAAAGAGATTGACCCCAAGATCAAATAAAAGTAGTTAGTGTTGGAAAACGATTAATAACAATAAATTATTTTTTAAGTAAAATTTAAGCTTTTTCATAAAATTACAAAAATTGGGAATAAAAAAAGGCCTAACTCTTCAGGGAATGGAAAACTCTTATATAACCCATATTCCGATGGCAAAGTACGTCGATTGTGGTTTGAATTTCCCGATTTATTGTCGAGACGTTGTAATCTACGAGCGGAGATCAAAATCTATATACACAGTTTGTACAGGAAACAGTTTCCTCAATTTGCTTAACACATTTTATATTCAAATGGAAGTATATTGCTTTTGGAAAACTAATATGTAAGAATGACTACTGACCGTGCTCGGTGCTTGTAACTAGCAATTAAACGAGTGTAGAATAGAGCAAAAGCAACAATATTTATTAAAGTAGTAGGGCAGCTAGGGGCTTATTGTAATAGGGGTAAGAAGTAACATGCGTTTTTCGATAGAATCACAAACAATTTTAAAATATTACTTTGTTTCGATTGGACATGAAAACTAGGGAATGTAATACCGACAAAAAATTTCAATACATGAATTTTTTAAATGTTCGAAATTTTTTGAAATTTTTGATAAAAATAGTTTTGTGAGAGTTTTTATATTTTTGTGAAAATTTGCAAAATTTTGATATTGTTTGATATTATGAAATATTTTGATTTTTTTTTTAAAAAAATCGATATTTTTTAAATTTTGAGTTTTTTTGAAATTTTTCAAAATTTTAATTTTTATTGAACAATATAAAATTTGTTGAACATTAGAATTTTTTTGCAAATTTTGAAAATTACGAAATTTTTAAAAACATTTTTTTCACACCGCCTAGTAGAAAAATGTTTTTCGAATTATTGTAATTGAAAATTCCGTTCTTTCAAAAACTGCAGAACCAAATGTTTTATCAATAATTCAAATCGGTTATTTCATACTGTCAAAAATTTTGAAGCCAATTGTTAAAATTATATAAATGAAATTTAAAATTAAAAATCCCAAAAAATCGAGACAAAATGTGTACACTTTATTAAAATCTTTACAATACATTTTATAATTTGATACGCATATGCCCAATAAAATTTTTAACCACTAAATACCATTTTTGATGCTTTGACGTTTAAATTGCTAAATTGTTTTAACGACCCATGTTACAATATGCCCAAGTTATGATGTAGATAACACGTATCGGGAAGTTCATGTAACTTGCCTCAAGGCAAAATACCAATACCAACTAGTTATAAAATTAAATAAAATAAGAAGTATGGTTTATATAATTTATGAATGTTGTGTTATATTCATATATTGATCACGGTTATATTACATGATACAAATTAGCTAATATAAAATGTATACCGATATCATTATATAAACACAATTAGAGTGTAATACCTGTAATAATGCTTTTTATATATAGAAATATATCTTGAATTACGTGATTAATTTTCTTCAAACTAATAGCCAAATGTCACATGAATCTAATAAACAAAACACAGATAAAATATATTCAGGAAATTATTATTGATTTACAAAAATACAAAAAAGCAATCGGTTACGATAATAGTTAATTAAGTTTATTGCATTGATTCTGCTTGAGTATAATTTAAAAAAATATTCAGGTTAGTATCAAACCATAGTAGTATTGTTAATTTCACTAAGCATCAAATAGCAATAAATGAAATGTGTTAATATTACAGTTTTAAAGATAATAGTTGCAGTAAAATACTACCAAAAAAATCGATCATCTATTACAAGCAGATCAGATATGCAAAACGTAAACCCCGAAAAATTACTAATCAGTTGTCGGAACAATTAGCAGCAGGAAATGCAGCTCAAAAACTTATCGTTATATCAGGGCGGCGGAAGTTTGTGCAAATGAAACTTTTTTTTTATTGATATACTATTTTAATATCTCAATCAATCTTAGGGAGTCACAGTTGATTAATATTGGAAACGACAAAACACGACCTCAAACAAATACGAAATGGATAAAACTGTCAAAAAATGTATTGATTAATAGTAGTTTTCTGAATATACAAAAAAATTATTGGACCATAATTGGCATAACGGGCGGGCTATATTAGCAGTTAAGAATATTGACACTGACAAAATTAATTTTAAGATACAACTGCTATTGCCATGCGATATAATGTCTTATATATCTTATAGCATTCAATATAGTTTCATATTAATGTTACCTCTATAAGGTAATGTAGTAATAACTCTTTATATCAATGCTTTTATTAGTTATCTAAATGTACAACTTTCAAATATATCTTAAATATCAGAGAAATGAGCTTGTGTGCTTTGACCGTTGGACAACAACAGTGAAATATCATCAACACTTATTTGTTGTAGAAAGTATTGTGGTGTTAAAAGTTTTTCGAATCATTATTCCCATTTGATTTTTGTTGGAAAACTATATCCAGTATGGATCTGATGAGGATATCTACCTAGAAGTGAAAGAGAGAGTATTTTAGCTGGGTAAAAAATAGAGCATTTTTAATACAATCATCCTATTATGACTCATTGTTCTATGGAATAAATTACTTTGCAAATCAGATTATTATTATGTAAACAATATCAGAGAAATAAATATAATTATACCGATAAGGATTTTTATCCTAGTTTTTGGAAATAGTAAATAATAAACTGGTGATTATGATATATATTATTGTATTCATATACTAGATTTATGTATTCATGGATTATGATATATTTTATTGTATTCATATACTATCTTGTCAAAGATATTGCTATAAGATTTGACTATTGTAAGTGCTCGAGCAAAAAAACATAACCATTCCTCTTGTTTTTTTAATATAGTTTTATTTCTATTCATCGCTATGATCACATTATTTGTACAGTAGTATTCATCTATATATACAAACTTTTACTAAATCATCACTTACGCCAAAATTAGTTGTTATAATAACCCTCCTGTATTTGTTAACTTCCCGTAGGGCAAGTTAAAATAATCGCTTAAAATCAAAAATAGAAATGTTTATATATCTTTACCGATTTCAATTATTCAAAAAACATTCGATTCCTACTAATAAGGAGACGTGCTGATTAGTTTTTGGCACAGGCAGGTCTCGCGGTTTTATAGATTTAGTAAAAAGTGCAAGAAAATGCCATTTTGAGGTCAAAAACCCACATCAAATTATCAGATATTTTATTAATGTGTGCCAATTTTGTTTACGCGACGCTTACGCCGTATGCGCGTCTCTATTCAGCTAAAGCAGTGCGATTGCTTTGAAAAAAGTTCAAAATTTCAACAATATTTCAAAATAAAAAAAAAAAACATTTTTTTCCAAAACTTTTTTTTTGAGCATTTGAAATTTCTCAAAAATCTAATTTTTTCAAAGTTTTAAACAAATTTAATATTTTTAGGCACAATGCCATACACTACTAGTTTTTTTATTTTAATTATTTACGAGTGCCGATGTTCCAAAATTTATATTTATATTCATATTTATATGGTTCTAATTTTTATTAAATCGAGATTTCGACGAACATAATCTCTAATGTTTTTAGACATTGACGCATAACATGATAGCACGCATAGAATGAAAAATATCAAGTGTATCTCGACCAATCATATGAACTAATTTTGATTGATCATATCGATGATCAATGGCAAATCAGTATTCATGGCGTAACGCATTTTCGTTCAAGATTTGCTGAGTTACTTCCTGGTCGCGCCTGAAGAAGTTTTATTTCAAAAATTAATTGAACAATATGTGATATAGAAAAAAATGCAATATAATACATTAAAACGCAAATAAATACTAATTTCAAAAATACTAATATGAAAAAGTTTACCAGATAAATTTAAAAAGTCAAAAATAACAGTATTTAGAAGGTATGTCATTATTAACAAAGATATATTTAATTTAATATAATTATATTGAGTTTTATTTAGAAAAAATTACAAAATATTATACACAAATTGAATTAATTATACTTAAAACTTGAAATAATAAATCAAATATATAACATTTCAAATTGACAAATATGTTTCTAGACAAGGAACAGAAATGATACAATATCAAATCAGATGGATCTTGTGTTAAACAAATTGATAATGAAAATGTACTGTACAACACCTACATACAATTGTTAACGGATTTAAATTCTTAAAAAATATTTTAAAAAATGTTTATTTTTACAGTCAAAAAATATGGAGCATAATAATATAATAATTAATCAAAGTTATATGAATTGCATGCTATGAGTATGTGTAACTACATAGCTCAATGGTAGCGTGTTCGATTCACACGACAGGGATCTTCGGATCAAATCCTGTCATTGACTTAGAATATATGGAAAAAAATATGAATAGTTAATTTGAAATCAAATAAAAATTGTGTTGTTAAGTAGAATTTGAATAAAATTAAGAAAAATACGAATAACAGAGTTCGAATAGCTGAATTGTATTAGGAGTAAGAAGAGAAATATTAGAACTTGCTGAATTTAAATGAAGAATAAAGAAAAAAATGGAATGAAGCTAGAAGTTAAATAGAATTAAAGTTTTGAAAAAGAGTAAGAATTGAAGAAAATAAGAAAAATAAAAATTAAGAAGAAAATATAGAATATGATACATATATAGATTAAAAATGATATAAAAATTAGAATGTAAATAAATAAAAATATTGTAGGTGGCTAAATGCTCAGAGTAAAAAAAAATAAAATAAAAAATTATAGCATAAATATTATATTTTTGGTAGTTTATTAAACAAATATTTTGTGGACAGATGTATGAAATAACGAAAAGTATATAAGTGAGAAAATTAAATATTCTTGAACAATTCGGAAAAAAAATATCGAAGTCTATTGCAAATATTTCTGTAACCAACAAAAGCATAAAGATTCAACATAGAAAGAATAAATAAAATGTAACCAGTGGATTTTATTAAAAGCGACAGTAATGGATGGTCGGGTGTATATATATCTTGTATATAAAATTATTCTGTACGAGTGTATGATTTGAAACTTCTCCTAAACGGTTATTCGGATTTTGATCATTATATTTAGAATTTGTCAAACGTATTTTTTAAGATTTATTGAACGATGAAACTATAGTAATATTCTAGAAATATGTTCGACATTGAAAACATTTGAACTGTTATCTGCTAGAAATGTCAATTTACTTGAAATTTGAATTTAGCTGAAATTATGAGTCTAATTAATATTAAAATATAATGTACGCGATAAAATTAAGGTCTACATCTACATTATTATGACCAAAAAGCAGCTGAGATGTGCCAGAAATTAAAATAATATAGCATACAGTCAGCAGTATTTGTTTGGCAGATAAAATTATATAATTCAGTTTAATAAATAACACAATAAGTCCAAAAATGCATATACATTCTTTTTTTAAACTTATGCATGTCGCATTTTGGTTTACTTTACTAAATTATTTAACAATATAAAAATGATCTAGAATTTAGTTACATGTGTCAAAAATTCATTTGTTTGGCATTGGATATGGAATATTTAACAAGATGATCTTAAATTGAAGAGTGCTCATATGAACTAGATTTTACAAATTAATTCACCTAAGATTTGAACACAAACAATATTGCTTATTAAACTATTGGTAAGAATTTTTTTTATTACAATATTTGTTAAAATTGCTAAATAATATAACATCTAGTAACATAAATGGATAATAACATAAATATAAATCCAAAAGCTAATCAGCACATCTCCCTATCAATAGGAATCGGTTTTGAGCCATTCAAATCGGTTGATCTGTGCGCCCGACAATGTGGACAAAAAAATGCGGACATATAAAACACACACACATCCATTTTCTCTGAGGTATGTCAGAATGTTCAGAAACGTAGAGAAATGCAAAAATATCAATTTCGATTTTCGGCCCATTACTATAATAACTACCTTACGGGAAGTTAATAATACAATAATAATAATAATAATAATAATAATAATAATAATAATAATAATGATAATAATAATAATAATAATAATAATAATAATAATAATAATAATAATAATAATAATAATAATAATAATAATAATAATAATAACTAGTGGGGCGCATCGTGCCTTAAGGCAAATTGCTGTAACTTCCCCTACCAAAAATTTTTTTTTTAAAAAGATTAGCATTTGTGAAAAAAAAATAACTCTGAAAAAATTAGATGTTTGAAAAACTATAAATTTTTGACAAAAATTTACTTTTTTTTGAAAAAAAAAACTTCTTGAAAAAAAAATTATTCTAAAATATTTTGGAAATTCTGAACTGCAATCGTACTGCTTTAACAGCATAGAGACGACATATCGAAGCGCTAAGCGCCGCGTCGACGCCTAGCGGATGAACATTAGTACGGAACCCATAGAAATGTAAACAAAATTTATACTTATTGTTAAAATCTCTATAAAATATCTGATAATTTGATGTGATATGTCTAATAATCATTTTTGACCGCCAAATGGCAATTTTTTACTTTTTTTACTAGATTTCCAAAACCGCTAAACCTGCCTTCATGTAAATTTGATCAGTTCTTCATCTTGTTAATACAAGTAAAATGTTTTTTGAATTATTCAAATCGAACCCTCCTCAAAAACTGAGTTACCGTTTTTGGCACTTTTTGCCCCATATCTTCGGAACGGCTCGACCTGCCTTTGAAAAAAAACTAATCAGCACGTCTCCTTATCAATACGAATTGAATGTTTTGTGAATTATTCAAATCACTTCATCTGTGTTTCCGAAATCGTCGACGAAAATTTGTATCCGCACACACACACATACATACATCCATTTTTTCTAAGGTATGCCAAAATGTTCAGAAGGTCTTGAAACGTAAAGTTATATAAAAATTTTCATTTCTCGATTTTTTTGCGATTACTATAACTTGCCCTACGGGAAGTTAATAATAATAATAATAATAATAATAATAATAATAATAGTAATAATAATAATATTAATAATAATAATAATAAATATAATAATAATAATATGATCTTGTTTTGCACGCGCTGAATAATCTGGATTTTTGGCGGTGCCCAATAGTCGAATCCCATAGGACCACACTAGTTTGAACATAAATTTGTAAATAATTAGTTTGTTGTTCGTCGACAGTTCGGATTGTTTATTCAGCAATCATGTTTCTTAAATAGTTCATCAATCTGCACGTGTATATACTTGGCACCGCGATGGTGGAAATTGGAAAAACTGATATGACCTGATTTTTTGACGATTTTTTTGCTGTCGATTGGTGCAAAGTAAAATTTTTTTGCTCTTTCCGTTCTCGAGATAAATGGGTGGGGCCAAATTCGGTGCTAACTATATATATAGTCAGCACCGACCCCTTTAAAAATTCAAAAAAATTAAAATTTCTTTTTACTATCGTTATCAGTGATTTTTTTTGCTGTCGAATGGTGCAATTAATTTTTGGAAAAGTTTTGCCCATCATAGATTTTCACGCATAGGAAAATTCCCATTTTTGCCAATTTAAAAAAATTGACAAATTTGAAAATGCCCAATTTTTTTGCTCGCTTACTTAAATATAAAACAAAAAAAAAATTTCAAAAAATTTATTTTTTCACCCCTTTTCAGAGAGGTTGCCAATTTTTTTGGGTGTCCACAGGTCACTTTTTCAAAATTTTAAAAATTGTTTCGGAATCTGTGACTTTTTTGCTCTGCGATACAAAAAAGAAAAATTAAAAAAAAAAAAATAATTTTGATTTTTTTCGTATTATGGAAATGGATCGCAATCCGCTTTAAATATGCTTATTTTTTGCCCAATTGAGTATATAATAAAATTATCACCAATACCTTTACAATTAGTGCTCGATAGGAATTAATAGTTTCATACATTTTTTATATAAATTTGTTAAAATGTAACAGTAGTCGCGGTGTTTATATATAGCTCACTCGCTCATTGGCGTATAGCTTTCTCACTCGCTCATCTTCGAGAGACCCAGTGCGTAGGGACTCTCTACGTCGTCTTCTCTCGGCGGCGGGTGACCAAAGACGTATTATTTATTTACTGAAATTACTGTATAATCATTGATGCATCTTTATATTTATTTTCATGATGTGACTATTTTCTCACTAGTATTCTGCCAATAATTTCATTAAAGCAAGGCGAGTGAAAACTAAGTAACAATAAAAAAATGTATAATAAATTGTGTACCATTTAAAATTTACCAGCATTTTTTAAAATTTATTCTTCACACTATTTTTAACTATCGCGACTGATGATAAATTAGGGTATACTTAATTATAATATGTTAATGCAATTAATTGAAATTTCTTTTTACTATCGTTATCAGTGATTTTTTTAGCTGTCGAATGATGCAAGAAAAATTCCCAAATTTGCCAATTTAAAAAAATTGACAATTTTTAAAATGCCTAATATTTTTGCTCGCTCATTTAAATATAAAACAAAAAATAAAATCAAAAAAATTAATTTTTCACCCCTTTTCAGAGAGGTTGCCAATTTTTTTGGGTGTCCACAGGTCACTTTTTCAAAAGTTTAAAATTTGTTTCGGAATCTGTGATTTTTTTGCTCTGCGATACAAAAAAGAAAAATTCAAGAAAAATATTTTTTTATTTTTTCGTAATATAGAAACGAATAGTTTGCGTCCATGATAAGTACTACGATGCTTTTCAATTTACCTACATACCGCCAAACAGACTTAATGAATAAATTAGTGAACAACATTTTGATAATTTATTAAAATTATATATATATATATATATATATATATAGCATCGGCCTTGCGCTGTAAGGGGCCTCGCAAGAGACCCCGGAAAAAATTTAATTAATTAAAATTTAGTTTTTAATTTTTATTTAGTTTTTTTTCATACCGATGTGCGAGTAAAGGAGGTGATAAGTGGTTTACGGGCACTATCATTTTGCTCTCTTATCTCTTATGAACACTATTCGCGTGTCATCACTACATATTATTAAATCTAAACAACTTAGCGCGAGACAAGAATTAGTACTCTAGTTGTTTATATTTGTGTATTTCTTATGTAAGCATAATGTAAATCATTATTCCATTTGGAAATACACACGAGTTATCTTAACGTATTCAAACTGTAACTAAATATTCGAGGAATAAAATTAATTAATGCTTAATAAAATGGATCAATGAGAAATAACCATTGTTTCAAATACTTTGAAATAAATATCATAAATACTGTTAATTTGAAACTAATCATTGTTTCACACCGTGAACGCAAGCAATATGTTTTTTTAAATCGAATGATGAATTTTCTCAAAAATTGGGCATTATCAAAATTGTCAACTTTTTTAAATTGGCAAATTTAGAATTTTCCGATGCGTAAAAATCTATAGTCAGTAAAACTTTTCCGAAAAATAATTACACCAATTGACAGCAAAAAAATTCACTGATAAAGATAGTAAAAATACATTCTTATTTTTAACCACAATTAGCATAAACATATTATAATTAAGTATACTAATTTATCATCAGTCGCGATAGTTAAAAATAGTGTGAAGAATAAATTTTAAAAAATGCTGGTAAATTTTAAATGGTACACAATTTATTATACATTTTTTTATTGTTACTTAGTTTTCACTCGCCTTGCTTTAATGAAATTATTGGCAGAATACTAGTGAGAAAATAGTCACATCATGAAAATAAATATAAAGATGCATCAATGATTATACAGTAATTTCAGTAAAAAAATAATACGTCTTTGGTCACCCGCCGCCGAGAGAAGACGACGTAGAGAGTCCCTACGCACTGGGTCTCTCGAAGATGAGCGAGTGAGAAAGCTATACGCCAATGAGCGAGTGAGCTATATATAAACACCGCGACTACTGTTACATTTTAACAAATTTATATAAAAAATGTATGAAACTATTAATTCCTATCGAGCACTAATTGTAAAGGTATTGGTGATAATTTTATTATATACTCAATTGGGCAAAAAATAAGCATATTTAAAGCGGATTGCGATCGATTTCCATAATACGAAAAAAATCAAAATTACTTTTTTTTTTAATTTTTCTTTTTTGTATCGCAGAGCAAAAAAATCACAGATTCCGAAACAATTTTTAAAATTTTGAAAAAGTGACCTGTGGACACCCAAAAAAATTGGCAACCTCTCTGAAAAGGGGTGAAAAAATAAATTTTTTGAATTTTTTTTTTGTTTTATATTTAAGTAAGCGAGCAAAAAATTGGGCATTTTCAAATTTGTCAATTTTTTTAAATTGGCAAAAATGGGAATTTTCCTATGCGTGAAAGTCTATGATGGTTAAAACTTTTCCAAAAATTAATTGCACCATTCGACAGCAAAAAAATCACTGATAACGATAGTAAAAAGAAATTTAAATTTTTTTGAATTTTTAAAGGGGTCGGTGCTGACTATATATATAGTTAGCACCGAATTTGGCCCCACCCATTTATCTCGAGAACGGAAAGAGCAAAAAAATTTTATTTTGCACCAATCGACAGCAAAAAAATCGTCAAAAAATCAGGTCATATCAGTTTTTCCAATTTCCACCATCGCGGTGCCAAGTATATACACGTTCAATCTGCTTGGAGTCTAGGTATATTCCGAGATATTTTACGTTATCTTTTACTGGGATTTTCAGTTCATACAACTAAATTGTGGGGCATATTCCAGTACTCAGCGTGAAAGTGATATGCATAGATTTGACATCCTCTGTCATAATTCTACATAAAAAGCCATTTTTTGATTAAAGGTTTAAATTCTATAGTTGAACCCTTTATTTTGAATATTTTTTTTGAGTTGGAAAAAATTAAGTATGACAGAATTTTCTTGAATCTTAAACGGTTACATATTAAAAAATTCGATAAATTATTAGAAAAACATAACAAATTTTTTGTTCCACTAAAAGACAAATTAATTGATAAGTGGTTAATTTTTTTTTCAAATACACCTATTCCTTTCAACTTAATTTATATATTTTTGCTTTAGGCCCCAAATTTTCTCTTCCTCCATCTAAATCAAAATTTAATTTTATAAAAATTCTCAGTAATTTAGAGAATGGTATTTTAAAGTTGAAAGATGTTGAAAAAGAATCTAAATTTAGATCCGTTTGCTGTAAGAACTTTCTATCTTTCATAAAGAAAAATTTAAATAAAAAAATAATTCATATGAATTTTGAAATTTTAAGAGATTTGAATTTATATAAAAGATTTTTGAAGGATAATCCTGATATTATTGTAACGAGAGCAGACAAGGGAAATCTCACTGTTGTCATTAATAGGGAAGATTATCTTTCAAAAACATATAACGATCGCACAGATCACTTAAATATGCAGACACAAAAACTCATTAATAACTTAATTTACAAAAAAACAAATTACTAAATCATTAGGATATTCTCTTACAGTTTTTCATCCTAATTTTCCTAAATTATGCTGTTTTACTAAAGTTTATAAACCAGATTTACCTATAAGACCCATTGTTTCTGATATTAACACTCTTTTAAGTAAACTTACCGTCACCATTTTGTCGGAATTTGATGTTTCCAATTCTTTCAATTTAGTCAAACGTCTAAATAATTTACAAATTCCTCCTGATTTTTTTTTGTCAGTTTTGATGTCATATCGCTTTTTAACTTCCCGCAGGGCAAGTTATAGTAATCGCAAAAAAAATGAAAATGAAAATTTTTGCATTTCTCGACGTTTCAAAGGTATCTGAATATTTTGGCATACCTTAGAAAAAATGGATGTATGTGTGTGTGTGTGTGTGTGTATGTGCGGATACAAATTTTCGTCGACGATTTCGGGAACACCGATCAACCGATTTGAATAATTCAAAAAACATTCGATTCGTATTGATAAGGAGACGTGCTGATTTGTTTTTGGCAAAGTCAGGTCTAGCCGTTCCAAAGATACGGGGCAAAAAGTGCCTCAGTTTTTAAGAGAACGGAGCGTCCGATTTTAATAATTCGAAAAACATTTTACTTGTATTGACAAGGTGAAGAACCGATCAAATTTTCATAAAGGCAGGTCTAGCGGTTTCGGAGATCTAATTAAAAAAGTAAAAAAAATGCCATTTGGCGGTCAAAAATGATCATTAGACATATGCACATCAAATTATCACATATTTTATAGAGATTTTAACAATAAGTATAATTTTGGTTTACATTCCTATGGGTTCCGTACCAATGTTTACGCGTTAGACGTCGACGCGGCGCTTACGCGGTTTGATATTTCGTCTTTATGCAGTTAAAGCAGTACGATTGCTTTGAAAAAAAGTTTAGATCTTTCAAAATATGCCAAAATAAAGAAAACATTTTTTTTCAAAAAAAAAAAATTAAAAAAAAATGTTTTTTTTCAAAAAAAAGTAATTTTTTGTTTAATTGTTTGTCAAAAATCTTATTTTTTTCGAAGTAAATTTTATTCAAAAATGTTAATCGTTTTTAAAAAAATAATAATTTTTGGTACGGGAAGTTCCAGCAATTTGCCTTAAGGCACGATGCTTTAATTGCCTTAAGACAGAATTCCACTTACAGCTAGTTACTAATGTTCCTTGGGACGTGGCGTTAGATGCTATCTCAGATCGTTGGAATGATATCCAACCCCACACTTCTATAAACTTATTTTGGTTCAAATACATTTTAAAATTTATTATTTGTAATATTTATTTCTGTTTTGAAAATAAATTTTATTCACAGATTTTTGGTTTGCCAATGGGCTCTAGTATTAGTCCCCTTTTGGCTGATTTGACTTTCCAACTTCTAGAAAATTCTGTTTTGCCTAAACTTCCTGTTCAACTCTTCATATATTTTAGATATGTTGATGACATTCTTTTATGTTTAGATAATAACTATATGAGCCATACATTGAATTGTTTTAACTCTTTCAGTAAACATTTGCAATTCACTTGTGAACAAGAGGTTGACAATTCTATTAGATATTAAAATTATTAGATTTAATAATAACAAAATTTATACAAACTGGTATCAAAAGTCAACTTGGTCTGGTCGTTACATTAATTATTTTTCCTTTCAATCCCGTTCGATAAAAATTTCTATTATTATTTCATTATTTGATAGAGCTATTCTTTTAAGTAATTACATCTTTTGGGATAAAAATTTAGATTTAATCCGCGAAATTCGTGTAGACAACTCATATCCGTTAAAATTAGTTAATAATATTATAAAAAACCGTATGGAATATTTAAATAATAATAAAATTAACATTTATAATAATAACCTTTCATTACTAGTTGATACTAGTTTAATAAATTCTTCATCTTTTCTAAATCAATATGAAGGTATTATTTCCGTACCATTTTTAGGCAGTTTTACTTATTTTTTAAAAAAGATTTTTTCTGAAGAAGGTTTTCTTTTAGTTTCCAAATTTGAAAATACTTTAAATTCTTTGTATACTTCTTTAAATCACAAACACCACATAATAGAATTGTTGATTCCGTTTACAAGGTGAATTGTAATGATTGTGAAAAATTCTATATTGGGGATAGTTCACAATATATATCTAAGAGAATGCTTCAACATAAATGTAATTCAAAAAATAAAAATTAATAAAAAACAATGCTTTCAGACCATATGCAAAATTTTAAACACACCTTTGATTTAAACAATCCCGTTATTTTATATATTGAACAAAATGTTGACCTAAGAAGGTTTGCTGAAATCTGTTTGCTGAGGTCTGTTTCCATTTTTTTAAATTCGCAATGTGTTAATAAGAGAAGTTTTTCTTCTTTGCTTGTTGACAGCTATCAAAATTTAATTAATGTGTGTAAATCTGATTTTTTTAATATTTGAACAATTTTTCACCACTTGATATTTTCTTTTCTTTTTCTCTTTCAAAATTCGAAATATTTTGATTACTCGATTTTATTTTTCAAATTCTATATATATATATATATATACATATTTTTTGTTTTTAGAACAAAATATTGATGTTTTAATTGTCAAGTTTTGTATAAATTAATTTTAAACTGGTTTGGTATGTATAATTTTAATTCTGTTTTATTTTATTTTGTTACTTTATTTTATTACTCTGTTTGTATTTTAGCTGAATGATGAGCTAGCACAATAGCTCGAAACGTATGAAAGAAGTTTCATATTTACGTTCTGTTTTTCTTTTTTCGACTTGTGGCTGAAAAACCTTATCACAATATATATATATATATATATATATATATATATATATATATATATTGATGAATTGTTTAGAATCGGGCAGTAACACCAAGTAAAAAACTAAAGTAGTTTTGAAATACTTTATTTATCCATACGTTTCGGTCTTCATCGAGACCGTCATTCAGTGGAAAAACTAAAAGATTTTATATGATGTAGGAGGAAAATAATATAAAGTTATAGGACTTATATATAAAATACTTACAGAAATTAATTATACAAAAATACACTACACTATTACACTATGATAAACCAAGCTATTAATAACTGGAACATTTAAACTAATTATTTTTTAACAATTTTTGGTTACATTCTAGTGTGTACAGATTGACTAACGTCTTAATACTGAATGAATTGTGTTTACAAATTTTGCGAAAGTGTAAAGAAAAACTGGCAAATGTTTTTAGTAAAATAATAAAATAATAAAATACACGATTTATTCAGATATGGTGGTGTTTTGGAAATGGTCAAGAATTATTTTATAGTCATTATATAAATGGATTAGCTAGAAAAATAACGTTATTAAGTTTCTTATTTAAATTAACTAGAATGTCACTATCAAGTACGTGAAAACCCTTGTCCACTCAAAATCCACAAGTGAGTGAATAGGAAAATGTGGCTTAACTATCAGGTTTCCAAGTGTCCAATTTAGATTATTCATTAGTCGATGACGGTTCAAATGAGTATCAGTTACCGGGTAACGTACTGGTGAATAAATATAACGAAATATGTCGTTAGAGCGCAAAAAGTGAAGGCTCGAAATGCGAGTGCCGAAGCGGTTGACAGAAAATATTGGGAGAAAGCGGCGAAAAGCGTCGGACCGATCGATGCATGGCTTACCGTGCTCGGGATACGATTACATACGTGCTCGTCTTTCTTGTACGTAACCGTTTTTACAATATATATACATATATATATATATATATATATATATATATTTATATATATATATATACATATATATATGATTTAGTTGTTAATTTTGATGTTGAGATATTTGAGTTGGTTCTTGTGGGGCGATACATCAAAGAAAAAAAGCAAAGATTTATAAATTAATCTTTAATTCCAAACGTTTCGACATTCAATTTAATGTCATAATCAGTGAATATTAACGTTGGTAGGTTACATCTAAAGATGTGTACACAACACTAGAAATTAGCACTAACTTTTATACATCTAACTTGTAACCATGAATTTTTTATCATTTTTTGTATGATGTAAAAAGAAAAATCATAGTTTTATTTGAACAAAAATGTGAGTATAGTTAAGTAGGGTAGGGCGGGGCTAGTTGAGCAACTTTTTACTTAAACGGATGTAGCTCCTCAATGAAAAGTCTCAATAAATTGCTATACGGCTTAATGGATTTGTTGTTTATCGCTTAACAAAAGTGTTAATACTATTTTTTGGCAATAAGTAAAATTTAAAAGCTATAGCTATTTAAATGCAAAAAGTCGAGTATGTTTAATGTACCCCGTAGGAGGGGCAAGTTGAGCACTAACAAATTATAATGAAATTATAGATTCAATGTCGATTTGTGATGAAATAAAATTAGTTATTAATAACCAGTTCTATATCTATAGTCTTTATTGACAGAGAAAACAAAACTTATAGTAATTTTCTTTGAATAATTAACCAAAAGTAGAATTAACAAAACAATATCGTATCTTAGGAATTATTTTACCATTATATTCAGTTTTTGTTTAAAATCATTATTTCTTTATATTATTACTCATAGACTTAGCTTGAATCTTAAAAATAATAATTAATTTCTGGAAGTTAATGGTAATTGTCTTAGTGACAGAACAAGTTTAGCAACTATGCTTAACTAACCCCAACTTGATATTTCAAAATAAAAGTGAGTTTATAAAAAAACCGTGAGAATTATACCCAGAATCTCTGTGCATATTAAAAGTACTATAATTATATGGAAGAATAACATTTACCTGATTAAAAATAAATAACATTTGACTAAACCAGACAAAAACTCGTGATGAATTACATTTTTACATTTTGGTCTCAAAATAAACAAAACGCCCGCGAGCCTCTATCATTTATCCAGCGGCCACTAGCGATTGCGGGATGTTTATTTCTCCCAAACCTCTATCTTTCCGCCATATAATGCTTAAACGGACGGTGAATAGTTTTCGAGATATTTCGATTGCCCAACTTGCCCCTATGCTCAACTAGCCCCGCCCTACCCTAATTTCTGCAACGACTTGTGTATTTTGCATGCTCCGAGGCTTATGACATAAAGAAACGTTTAGAATTAAAGATTAATTTATAAATCTTTGCTTTTTGTTCTTTGATGTATTGCCCCACAAGAACTTACTCATATATATATATATATATATATATATATATATATATATATATATATATATATATATACATATTGATTATGTTTCTTTTCCAAACAATAAATCCAATAGATAAAAAACAATTTGTTTTTTGTAGATGTTTAATTACGATGATTTGGAACTAGATACGTTCCATCATCAGGTTTCTTCTGTTATATAGACTAACTCTATTAATGACGAAGAATACAGAATATTAAGTAAAAGAGTTTTTTAATATAAAGGAATAGATTATGTACCATATAAAAGTAAAGAAAGGTATATAAAAAATAAAAATAAAAAATAAAAAAATATAAACATTATAAGTTAATAAAAAATAATAAAATTGAGTAGAAAAAATTATTTACCTGCAATATTGATCTATATATCCATATCACTAATTTTTTTGTTACAAAACACTTGGAAAAAATTTTTTGAGAGTATTCGAAAAATTCAACTTCACACAACTAAGTTACTGTCTATAATGCACTTCTGTTACACAGATGTGTCTAAGGTCCAACCGCGAATATTGCTTTGTAATCCTTGTATTGGCAATTTCCGAAAAAACGGGATTTATTATTTAGTTTGAAAAAGTATAAATATTTAGACAAAACGGAGAATTATTTTCATGTATATAAGTATATATATACATAAATATTTTGTTGCACTTAGACAAAAAGGAGAATTATTTTCATATATAGTCGTGCGGGGTGGGCAACCAATAGCTGGAAACAGCGAAATCGACTAACCGAGTTGTTTGGTGTCGGGCAGCAGCGATACCAGTATTGACTGTAGACACAGAGCAAATGTGATGGACGTTAAGACTTTACCAGGGGGCGATATAGTCTCCGATAATAATTTGCTGACGGCCGATATAGAGACAAGAATGAATAATATCCAAAAACGGTCAAAAAGAAACAGAGATGGAATTTGGAGAATTTGAGAAATAATAGAATTGAAGTGAAGAGAGTAATGGAGAAAAAAATCTGCGTATTGAAAGATGGAAAAGAGGCTGTAAAGAAGGATTGGAATAAGGTAATATGTGTACTTCTGGAAACGCTAAAAGACAACGTCGAAAAGCTAGAGAAAGTAGCTAGAAGGCCTTGGATAACCCAGGACATAATAAAGAAAATGGATAAACGCAGAAAGTACAAGAGTACAGATTCGAGGATGTATAGAAAATTGAACTATGAATTAAGGCGAGAAACGGAGAAGGCAAAGGCAAAATACCGAGACAAATTGTGCAACAAGATAGTGGAACATCAAACAAAAGATATATACGACCTAATGTTTCAGGCTGCAAAAGAGGTGGACTGGACTGAAAAAAGTAGGAAAACATACGACATGGAAGACAACAAGAGAAATAAAGTTAGTAACCACAAGAAAATTCTCAACGTTCAGGAAAAATACATTGAGAAACGATAGAGAAAATTGATCGGGATGACGACATACCGGGGGACTTGCTGAAAGAGCTGGGCATCAACGGGTTAAGGAAACTGACTAAATTGCTGAAACCAAATATACTAAACTGGCAAATGGCCAAAGGACTTGTTTGATTCCATGATGATAGCTCTTCAGAAAAGCCCAAAGTAAATAAGTGCAGCGACCACAGGACGATTAGTTTGACTTCGCACACAAAAAAGGTTCTGGCCAAAATCCTTACGCGATGACCAGGAAATCAGTTCGAGCAGAACGTAAGCAAAGACCAGTTTGGTTTTAGAAAAGAAAGGGGCACCAGAGACGCTATTAGAGTATTGAGGATAATATCCGACAGATGTCTCGACGTTAATGAGGACATATGCTTCTGCTTCATAGATTGGCAAAAAGCCCTTGACAGAGTGAACTGGAATGCACTTATGTGACTTTTAAAAACTATTGGCATCGATTGAGGAGACCGTAGGCTGATTCAAAATTTTTATATGAGACAGAAAGTGAAGTTTAGAGTGAATCAAGGAGACACAAACAGCGTTGAAATACGGAGAGGAGTGCGGCAAAGATGCTGCATGTCACCAATCCTATTCAATCTCTACGGAATGACTTACGCGAAAAGAGGAAGAAAACTAAAGGCCGAAGCACAAAACCTGGAAACATGAAAGTAGAAGTTGGGAAAGAAACATTCATAAAAACGAATATAAAATGATTAATGGTTATTAATTAATAGTAATAAAACGGTAATTATTCCAGACGCTGTAGGGCATCGAGTATTAATAATATGAGAACCGCCAACTTTTTTCAGACACTTTTACTTGAGATGCCAATCTAATAGAAAACCCATGTTGCCAGCGTCGGTGCTGGTCAAATTTTCCTGTATCTGGCTTTTTACTTTATCCATGCGTCGTAGCGCTCGACGTAACCAGTATAAAACCAATAATGTTTTACTTTTATTCGTATTCACATCATATAATATAATGTTGTTAGACTAACTTATATTTAAATGTTTTATCTGAACAATATCGCTAAAACTGTCGGTGCATGTGATAAATATTAAAAAGCAAAAGCAAAGTGAAACATCGTAATTTTTTGAAAAACGGATGATTTAGTCGAAAAACTAAAATTACATTTGGGAGAAAATATTCAAAAAGCATTATATCGAAAAAAAGATATTCAAATTTTTTTTTTTTGATAAATTAGATTTTTTTTTCAAAATTTAGAATTTTTTTTAAATGTTCAAATTTTTTCAAACTTTTGTAATAAATCGATATTTTTTAAATTTCTTGAGAATATGCAAATTTTTGCAAATATTCGATTTTTTTTCGAAAATTTTAATATATTTGTGAAAAATTGATTCATATCAAATACATTTTTGGAATTATTCCACATTTTTAGTTTTTGTTGAAAATTATGAAAAATTTGAATTTCCACTTTTTTCGGAATTTTGATTTTTTTTTATTTGATTACGACATTTTTTGTGAAAGCATTTTTCACGTAGTCTACATAAGCAAAATGATTTTCGACCATTTTTACACCCTTTGCACTCTATATGAAACAGTTAGAAGCGCCTTTAAATAATTTAAATATCCTAGACTTCTTTGACACTATGAAATAACCGATTTGAATTATTGGAAAAACATTTTATTTTTATAAATGAAGAACTGTTAAAATTTTTGGAAAGGCAGGTCCAGCGGTTATAATCTCTCAAATAAAAAAGTTAAAAAAAATGCCATTTGGCGGCCAAAAATGTTCATTAGATATATATACATCAAATTGTCAGATAATTTATAGAGATTTTAATAACGTGTAGGGTAGGGCGGGGCTAGTTGAGCAACTTTTTACTTAAACGGATGTAGCTTCTCAATGAAAAGTCTCAATAAATTGCTATACGGCTTAATGGATTTGTTGTTTATCGCTTAACAAAAGTGTTAATACTATTTTATGGTAATAAGTAAAATTTAAAAGCTACAGCTGTTTGAATGCAAAAAGTCACGTATGCTCAATGTACCCTATAGGTGAGGCAAGTTGAGCACTAAGAAAGTATAATGAAATCATAGGTTTAATGTCGATAATAATGCAATAAAATAAGTTTTTAATAACCAGTTCTATATTTACAGTCTTTATTGACAAAGAATACAAAACTTATAGTAATTTGCTTTGAATAATTAACGAAAAGTAGAATCAACAAAACAATATCGTATCTTAGGAATTATTTTACCATTATATTCAGTATTTTTGTTTAAAATCATTATTTCTTTATATTATTACTCATAGACTTAGCTTAAATCTTAAAAATAATAAATTTCTGGAAGTTATTGGTAATTGTCTTAGTGACAGAACAAGTTTAGCAACTATGCTCAACTAACCCCAACTCGGAATTTCAAAATAAAAGTGAGTTTATGAAAAAACCGTGAAAATTATACGCAGAATCTCTGTGCATATTAAAAGTACTATAATTATGTGGGAGAATAACATTTACCTGATTAAAAATAAATAACATTTGACTAAACCAAACGAAAACTCGTAATGAATGACTTTTTTACTTTTTGGTCTCAAAATAAACAAAACGCCCGTCAGCTTCACTCATTTGTCCGTCCACTAGCGATCGCGGGATGTTTATTTCTCCTAAACCTCTATCTTTCCGCCATATAATGCATAAACGGAGGGTGAATAGTTTTCGAGATATTTCGATTGCTCAACTTGCCCCTATGTTCAACTAGCCCCGCTCTACCCTACACAATTTGTGTCAATTTTTTAGGGATTTGTACTAAGATTTTTAATTTTTTAATTTACGTATATAGTTCAAACAAATGCCCTCGACATTCTCGACAGTATGGAATAACCGTTTTGTATGATTGAAAAATCATTTTCGTACTATAGTACGAACGTTTATGCGAAAGTCAATTTTGCCGTTTCAGAGGTATGGAGCACAAAGGGTGTAAAAACGGTTATGCTGTTTTTGTGAGAATGGATCATCCGTTTAAATTAATTCAAAATACATTTTGCTTGAGTAGACGGTGTATAAAAAATGCTTTTGTATAAAATTTTGTAATTTTGAACATTTTCAAAAAAAAAAAAATCAAAATCTTAAAAAAAATTCAAATTTTAGAAATTTTCATTTTCAAAAAAAAAAAACTAAGTTTTGAAAAAATTCATTTTTTTGCTAGATGTTTGAAACCAATTCTTCATTTTAATAATACAAGTAAAATGTTTTTTGAGTTATTGAAATCGGACGCTCCGTTCTCCTAAAAAGGCAGTTACTGCTCCGTGTCTTCGAAACGGCTGAACCTTCATTGACAAAAAGTATAGGAAGTACAAAACAAAGCTTTACGTCTAGTACTCAACAAATCAAGGGACCAACTGACGAGGCACTATTACTCTACAAAATATATACATAAACAGACTGACGTACCGACGATACTCAAACACATTAAAAAGCTCACTGGAAAGTTTTACCAGCAATATAGGGATCACCCCAATAAACCAGGCCCTTGGTCAATATACTCGTGAAATACTTCGATGCCAATCTATATACTGATCCACCATGCCAATCATAAAACATGCCATGCCAATCTATATACTGATCCACCTATAGATATAGTTAGAACTATTTTCATTTTGATAAAAACTTATGTGAGTTTTAGAATGTCAGTAAGAATGGTCAAAACTATTCATTTTTTATCGCATATAAACAAGATACTGTATTATATTTTTTTCACATATAAATGTACTGATCAAAAATATGTAATGATAAATAATACCCAAGGGTAAACTTATATATACTAATTCATTTTTATGTTGTTACTATTATATGTATTGGAATATATCTTTTCAAGTAAGTTTTTCAAATAATCAACACAGGACCATGCATTTTATTTATTTATTTATTTATTTATTTATTATTTTACAAGCCGTCAGTATAATAATATTATAATAAGGCTTAAGTCAATGTTTTATAGGTTTAATATAATATAATTAATTATTAGCTATTTTATTATTTATTTATTATTTAACTTATTTACTATAAACTTATTTATATTTTTCATTTTAATTATTTATAAATATAACTAGTTTGTTGCAAGTATTTTTTAAAATTTAATAAGTATTTCAATAAGCTTTACAATACTTTTACAATATAATTATTTTGTTTAACAAATTTTAGGTCATTTTATGATATTTTAACAAATTTAAGTGTCTTATATTATTATTACATCACTATCATTTTCATTATTATTGTTAAATATTTTTACAATATAAGTTTTTTTTTTTTTACAAATTTTTAGGTATTTTGATGAAAGAAGTATTTTTTTTCACAATTTTTTAAAATATAAGTTTTTGTTAACTAATTATTAAGCATTTTAACAATAACAGTCATATAAAAAAAATTAAATTTTGTTTCACAATTTTAGGTGTGTTAAATTATAAGTTTTTTAGTTAACTAATTATTAAGTATTTTAACAATAACAGTCATATGAAGATAATAATTAGAAAAAAAAAGTCAATATTTTGTATCTCAATTTTTTAGTGTTTTTTTTTTTAAATTATAAGTTTTAAATTAACTAATGTAAAGTATTAAATATTTTAACAATAATAATCATATAAAATTAAAAAAATAAAAAAACAAAAAAAAACAAAGAAATAATAATAATAATAATAGTAATTTAGAAGTGCAACATAAGTATTTAGTTTAACGAAGGAATTATGTTGTGACGAGCATAGTAAGCATAGACGTGGCTGGTAGGTGACATCAGTTAGTTAGGGCCCGTAGATTCGTAGGGATTTTAGCCATCGTCGATCCATCGATCTTGCTGCTGCCTGTAATAAAGAAATTTATTCGAGGGGGAAAAGTCGCGTTAATGATTAGTTGAGATTTTCGGGAAAGTAATTCGAAAAATCGAAATTTAAAAACTCCAGAGGGCTATAAAAAGTTAAATCCTTTAATGCATTACTTAGTACTTTTATGAAATTTTTTATTATCAAGAGTACGAACACGTAACGGCAGTTTATTCATAAATTGTATACCCATACCGCAGATAGTATTAAAGGAGCTGTGTAGTTTGTAGGTCCTGCCTTTAATTATTTTATGTCTCGTATTGTGCTTGGAATTTGACATCGAAGACAAATTAAAAGAGTCTGGATTATTTTTTATGAAATTAAGTGTGACTAGAACAAATATACTCGGTACTGTTAAAATTTTTTGTTTGGTGAAGATATTACGACATGATTGCTCTCTTTTGAACTTTAATTAGTTCATTAGAGAAACCCCAAAATTGGATACCGTAAGCAATGTGTGAAGAAATTTGCGTAATAATAGAAAGTAAACTGGATATTCCAATTTTCGATTTAAGGTTCGCAGTATAAAGCATGTACGCGTTAATTTGAAGCATAAATGGTTGGACACGTGTTCAGACCAGTTAAGATTCTTATTAATATAACTCCAAGAAATTTGGATACTGAAGAGGAGTCGAATGAATAGTTATTAATCGTAAATGAAGAAATATCATTCACTACGCGCGTTGCTGTACAGAAAGAGATAATTTGGGTTTTGTCGTTGTTTAAAAGAAAATTATTTATATTGAACCATTTTGAAACGGAATCCATGACACTGTTCAATTTCGTTACGAGGTCATCATATGTTCTAGCTTTGACGGTTAGACAAGTGTCATCAGCGAACAAAATAAAGTCACAAAGATTTGAGCAATTAGGTAGGTCGTTAATGTAAAGAAGAAATAGGAGCGATCCAAGAATTGATCATTGTGGGACACCCATTTTGACGTTTAATTTCCTGGATATAACTTTTCCACCGGTGCTGTTGTCCAAATATACGCTTTGTGTTCTGTTTTGTTAATAAGATGTTAGTAATTTAAGCGAGCTAGAATGAAAACCATACATTTCTAACTTATCAATGAGAATATTGTGAGATATACTGTCGAACGCTTTGGAGAGATCGCAGAAGACTGCGACACAATAACTTCCATCTTCAAATGAGTTAATAACATTTTGGATGAGGCTAAAAACCGAGTGCGATGTAGAGTGTTTTTTTCCGAAAACCATGTTGGTTGTGAAACAAAATATTGTATTTATTTAAGAACCCAGAGATTCTGACGTGCAAAATTTTTTCAAACACCTTATCAAAGGAATTAAGAAGAGAACTAGGTCTGTAATTGCTCACAATATTTTTATCGCCTTTTTTATGAAGAGGGCGGGTTTTGGAGTGCTTAAGGTGGTTTGGATAAACTCCCAGCTCAAAGCATTTATTAATACATATTGATAGGTTATCAATAAAAAGGGGATAGAATTCTTTAATGATGCATGTAGGAATTTCATCCGGTCCCGCGGATTAGAAGATTTAATAGCTTTAAAAGTACTTGTAAGTTCCTCAATTGTAACAGGAAATAAAACAAAGCTATGAATATTTCTAACAAAATACGAAACAGGGGAGCAGCAAGTGATGTTCGAGATGATGGAGGAAGTCAATTTGAAGCCTCATTAACAAAGAAGTTATTCATTTCGTTGGAAATATCATTAATGTCATTAATTATTACATCATTAATTGTCAAAGATTTAATTTCTACCGCAGATTTACGTTCTAGATTCAGTTCAGAATTAATGAGAGACCACATAGTTTTTTGCTTTGCAAGACGAGTGCCGTATTAATCTTCGTTGAATTTAATTTTTGCTAGATCAATTAAATCATTAAACGTTTGCCTATATTCCAAAAGTAAATTTGAAGCGATAAAGTACCATTTTTGGATAGACGCTCTAGAAATTTTAATCTATTGAATGATATACATAAGCCCTTAGTGAACCAGGGCAAATTCCGTTTAGGGGCCTGGATTTTTTTTGAAGAAGGGAAAGCTAAATTAAAATTGTATAGAAAGAATGACATGAAATTATTAAATAAAGCATTAGCGTCATTATTATCCTGAAATACGAGGCTATCTTTTTCCAGTAAGGCTTTGAAACATAGCTTATTGGCTGAGTCGAAAATTCTCGAATAACTTATTTTATTGTTGAATGGTTTCGCCTTAGATGCAATCGCAAGGGATATACCGTAATGATCAGATAGAGTGGTGTTTGTGACAGAGGATTCAATGAATTGTACATTAGTAAAAAAATTGTCGATACACGAGTTGGAGTATGAATAGTCTGGCTCAGATTAAATGATTGAATTAAGATCTTAAAATCATCTAACAATTTGTATTTTTTATTAAAATGGATATTAAAATCGCCGCATAAAATTATTTTTAATCGTATTTATTAGACAGCTCATTTAGAAGATCGTAA